>NW_018128282.1:105914-123217 GCF_001952655.1 Monopterus albus
CCTCCTCTCTCTCCCTCTCTCTGTCTCTATCCCCCTCCCCTTCTTCCTCTCTCTGTCTCCCCCCTTCTCTCACACACATGTTCACACCTACTTGTTTTACCTACTTTGTGGGGTCCTATTGGACTATTTTCACATCTTAAGTTCAGCATACTTTCAGCTAGCAAAGCCATTCAGGTATCAAAATGTTCAGCTCTTCAAGGCCATTCCTAGTTTATTGTGTCTCATCCTTCAGATTATTCAACAAAGACCTTCAGCCATTTCTTCTCAACTATTTCAACAAAGAACTTCAGCCATTTCATCTCATGTTTCAGCTGTTTCAGCAATTGATTTCAGGCATTTTCAGGAAGATCTTTCAGCTTATCAGCATCCACACACATTTACGACAGGAAATGCATTTCTCTAGTTTCTCCTGCTCTTTATTATTTAACTGAAACTGAAGTAACACATGGATATTAATGTGTAAACTATAACACAAAGAATAGCTGGACATAATGACAAACCACAAATGTTTTGAAGCCATCACATTTAAAATTTTAGCCATTTGTACTTTTAAGTGATTATTTCCATTTCAGTCAGCTTTAAGCTATACATACTGCACATGGAATCCTGCCATCTTTTGCTGTGACCATAAAACGTACACACAGTCACATTGTAAAATGACATTTCACATAATTTGTATGCTAAGTGAAGTTAGATGCAATCGAATAATTCAGGATATTTTAGTGTATTCTATTTTTCATGGTCATTTGTTTTGGTTTTGCTCATAGTCAGGTCTATTTCTCAGAAACATTAATTTTATGGGCTGGAAAAAAGGAGACTGGGTTTGTGTTTCATATGAATGAAAACAATATGGGCTTGTAACATGGTTTAAATGTAATCATAAATTTTACATCCCATAGAAATCTGTTTCATTGAATTTACATTGCTATCCTGTCCATGCCACATTTTAAGGATTTATTCAGAGTTTAAAATAAATAGCCTACAACAGTGCACTGACACACACAAACTTTTTCTAGAGCATCATTATTAACAATCCACATGAAAATGGATCAGTCTGAATTGTAAATCTCTCTCTCTGGAGCTGCTGCAGACACGCAGAGTGCTTATCAAATTTCAGCTTCTGAGAAACTTAGTTAACCCACTAAGTAAAAGTATCACAGGGGCAAGCTGAACAAACAGTGGAAACCTAAGAAGTATTTGACAATAATTCCAACTGGAAAACAAAATGTGTACACATAAACATGAAGGTAAAGTATGATGGTATTTTGAGCACAACTCCAACTCCCTATCTTAACCTTACTGCTTATCTTCAGATCAGCAGGGGCAAATCACTGACTTCCATCACTAACATGCTGATAACATCCAACTCAGGCAGGGAAAGCACTGATCTGATAACAAACACTGCTGGAAAACACCAGCACCTGATCTGTTATCAGCTCTGCTCAGAAATAGAGCAAAATGTTAACATGATCTGTTGAGATGCTGATAGACAAAATTGATCTTTCTTACCTTTCTGATAATCTGTTATGGGAAAGTGACAGTCAAAGCAGAAACTCAGTAAGAGCGAGAGTTGGAGATCAGTAGGAGAAAAATTGACTTCAGGATCCCTTCTACAACACAAATATCAAATTTATTTTCAGTCTCCAGACAATCTAGTGAGACTCAAAATAATATGACATATTAAGTCACTGCTCACCACTCTCTGTCCCTTCCATCACGTCCTGTTTCCTTCTGTCGACGGATGCCTGGTTGTGACAAACTGTACTAAATGCAGCCTACAGTCCAAAACTAGCATTAGCTGGCTAATGAGTAAATTTGGCAAACCAAGGAAAATGCTCTGGCTACTGCTAATATCACACAAAGCACTATATTAATTCGGTAATTTGCTAACGTTACCAAAGCAAACACATTACTTAGTTTACGAACCCACACACACATTTTCAACAGGAAATGCAATTTTCTACGCACTATATTAATTCGGTAATTTGCTAACGTTACCAAAGCAAACACATTACTTAGTTTACGAACCATATTTTGACAACACAGAGGGACTGGATAGTGAAGTGATGCCACATCCTGTCTATTTTTCATTTGATTTATCAGACAATGTGTAAAGTCATAGTTAATGCACCTTTATACATATTTTAAATATTACAAAGACAGGTGAAACGGTCTGGAGGGACCATCATCATGTGATTCATTTTCTGCTCTAAGTACAGTTTAACTTGACAAAGGCCTCAGTTTGATGGGATAACAAACAGGCCCATCCAACCAGTTCCCCAAGATCCAACCACTTCAGTAATGCATGCCTTTAACCACATGTTCGTTATCTGTGTGGTGGTCTCAAAGCTGTCTCCATCTCATCTTCTCTAGTTAGTTATGGAAGCTGAGTCCTTAACAGAGATGCAGTACACCTGAGCAGGCTCGCTCAGGATACTATAAATTAGACCTTCAGGCTCTGTTCACTTTCTTCCCTGGTCTGCCAGTTAACATTGATGATTTATTTGTCAGGTTGTTCTACATCCATGCACTCATACACTTCACCCATCTAAATACTGCAGATGTAACCTATTTGTATTTTATATGTCTATACTGTAACTTCTTGCATTACTTTAGAACTACTATGTGTGGACTTCCTCACATGTCATACTGTTGAGCCAGGCTGTGACCTCTTTCACATGGCTCACTTGGAGCACAGCAAAGACACGCACACAGAGACAGACAAACTATTAAATGTACACATGGAAAGAAGCACACACAGAGAACAACCAAGCTCTGGGGGTCTGCCATCACTTATCGTGTTGCCAAGCCCGGCCTCCAAATGATCAGCATACCACGACTCTCCACAAATGCACAATGTCACACATTTATACTGTGTATGCAGCTAGTTAGCAGCTGCCTTCTTAGTTTATTTCTCAAAGCTCTGGGTGACAATGCTTTATGTGAATAAAATTATGACAACTATGGCAATGTTGGAGGCAACAGAACAAAGTGCACTTCTAAAGCTGAGAATGCCTTGCCAACAGCAGCACTGAACACTATCTAGCTACAGTACTCATACTGTGAAGTTTCTTAGTCACAGATAATGAAACATTAAAAAGTTGCTAAACTAATAAGTTATCTCAAGAAAGAAATTCTGCCTTCTGTCTTAGAGTGCAGAATTACCTGTTAGCTCCAGCAATCTGGTCAGAGTTCTGAATTTTTGAAGGCTGTGGATGGTTTAACACTGAAATTTTAGGAATAAATGCCAGCTGTAGGTTGAGAGAGCTCATAACGTAACAGTGTCATTAAGACTTTTCAATGAATATAAGTACATGAAGCTCTGCGGTTAACAAGCGTTTAGAGTTTTAGCTTGGGAACAGGTAACAGATGATAGAGGAGCAGAGTGATCACTGAAAATGTATTACATTCCTATGCTTATAATGATATTTTAAAAAGTACTACAATTTTAAGCAATGCTGTCCCTGGTAGGCTAGTGGCTAAGGTGCAGCGCTCTCACCGCGGCGCCCCGGGTTTGAATCCAGGTTGCGTCAGGAAGGGCATCTGGTGTAAAACAAATGTCAACATGCAAATCGTCAGTGTGACGATTCGCTGTGGCGACCCCTAAATGGGAAAAGCCGAAAGTGACTTTCTTACTACAATTTTAAGCAGTATAAAGAGAAAGTAAACTCTAGGGTAACTGAAGGTCTGGGTCGTGTTCAGACAGAAACTTAGAAATCATGCTCGGGTTCGGGCCATGTTTGGCCACATAGATCAAACTTTAGGCTAAACAAGTGCACTTGTAAATGAATCTGTATATTTTTTTTTAGTGTAGGCTAATTTAAAGTGTTAAGCCTGTTCAAAATTAAATGAAGAGCTGGTTAAGTGCATGACAACGCTATCCATGATTGTACACAAACTCATCTGCATCAGGCTTGTTCTGGTTCAGACATAAAAATACAATATACTCGACTGCTCATACTCTACTGCCAGGTGCCAAAAAAACAAATTGTATTGTGATTGGATCATTTCTGGCAAATCCAGGGTCAGTTTGCCATTACTGCTATAAATAACCAATCATTTACAGTAACAATCAATGGCTCAATCAATCAGTCAGTGACTATTATATTTTAGAGATCTGTAAAACTGTTGATTGCACAAGGGTTACATTAGCATACAAATGTAGTAACTAGGCTATCATCCACCTGCTAACACTAGTACTGTTTCACCCAGCAATACCAAATATGTATGTGTCTTGTCTATTGTTTATGCCACAGTCTACAAAACTGATCACAGTACAACACATGTCAGGGTATAGGTGGTTTTGAACTATAAAGTTTTCTGGGGAAAATCCTGAGCCACAGTAGCAGAGCTCCATTTTCTATTCCTCTTTTTTGTGAGACAGCTGGGAAAATGATTCACTACCGTTATAAAATTGTTATAATTTTTCCTGTAGCATTCTCAGTTGACAGGTTTGTAACAAAGACCAGAATATCAATTATTATGAAAATACAGTGAAAGAAGAGCTGCTGTTGTGAAAGCAAGGGTACATCTGTCCCGCTTTCCAGAGTGCTTCATACTTTCTGTAAAAGACAACTCTTTTGTTTTGTTTTGTTGACTGGAAGCTACACTTTCCATCAACTTGCACTTCCAAGAAATCCATAGCTTGTGATTCTTCCCATTTTATAAGAATAGAGAAACTCAAAAAATGTGTGTGCCTATGTGTGTGTGTGCTCTCATACATGTTTGTTTTCATTCTTTGTAGGGACTTATACTGACTTACATTAATTTCATCAAAATGAGACTTACTTAACCATATCCACTACATGCCTAACCCCAACTTGTCACCCTAAAATTCTATGATTTACATGGTGGAGACCAGCATCTGGTCCCCACAAAGACGGCTGAGGGCAAATTCCAAATGAATGGAGATCTTTTGACAGGGAAGGAAAAGTATATGTATTACAGAGTGTGATTGTTGTGTCAGCCTGCTGAAAGCCCTCCAGCTCATCCCTTTGCTCAGCTAGAGAGGACTCCAGGTCCAGATAGGTGCCATTGTGGGAGAGCTGAAGTGTACAGTCATCAAGCTGTGGAAAGGAAGAAAGGCAATGTTTTAATACAGGAGTATTAATGAAAAATTAACCTGACCTAAGATATTAGAATGGATTAAATGAACTGACCAAAGTGGTCCTTAAAACTGGCATTTATATCTACAGTACATGTATTAGGGGTGCAAAATAAGATTGAGCACTTGATTATTCAAGTTGGCAGGTGGAGTTTTCTTGGCAGTGATGTACATACTGAACATGAACCACAAACAGGAATGACACTGGTGTCTCTCCCCTCACTCCATGTCTTTCACACCCCCTTTTAAAAAAAAGCAAATTGAGCCTGTAAGATAAGGCCATTTTACAGGGCAGGGGTTTGAACAAGAGTGGCACAATGGTCCATAAAATAAGGAGAGGAAAGTGAGATTTTTGTGCATTTAAATAGCAGCTATGGAGGAAATGATACTTGTTGTTGAAAATATGAAGCTACAGCACATTTAAAACTGTGTAGGTTTGTGGAGGGTGGTCACTCCCACACACATCATTTACATTACACATTTATATACATGGCAGATTGTGCTATGTTCCTGTTTTTACTTCTAAAGAACAGATCAATCTGGAGCCCATGCCTTCTGTATGATCTAAGGCAACACCGCAGACCAGCCTGGGTCAGAACTGACCCACTGTGCTGTGAAATGAGACACCCTGCTGAGTGTGAGATCAGGTGCACAAAAATATATCTGCACACCACTGGCCCTGATGTTTATGATTACACAAGTTGATAGCAGGTGCAAGCAGCCATACCAGTGACAACTTCTTAAGAGTAACATTCATCATTATGTAGCAACAATTACTACAAGCTATGCAACTTATTATTAAAGCTGCTGCTGTTTGAATAGGTGAATGAGATCAGAGTCATGAGTTGAATTAACACTTAGTACCTTGGTTGTGTTTAACCTTGCCTGGCCTCTGGTGTTCTGCCAAAGAGCCGCTGGCTGTCAAGCCATGACAGCACCGCAGATCAGCCCTACTGCTGCTCTCTGTCTGTCCCTCTCTTTCACTCAGAGACAGAGATGGACTCAGAGCATAAATATAGCCCTGCTATATTTACTCTGGTCTGAGAAAGCATGCACAAAGGAGGCCAAGGGTGGGTGTGTCTGCAGGGGTGGGCATATAGGTGCACTGCCAGGGCTAAAATGTTACAGAGGAGAATCTAGGAAGCTGTATGCTGCAGATAATGCAGTACTACCTTTGCTTATCATTGCTGTGGGCACAGGAGGCAACTTTGGGTTCCTCTCAAGTTTTCCCCCACCCCTTCCCAACATTAATCCATGTGTGCCAACTTGATAGGCCACAAAACAAAGCATGCATTCCATCAACACATCCTTACTAAAATGCCAACTTTTCCCACATAGCCCACTAATAGGAACAACTGTGATTTAATGTGGCCAAGAAAAAATTTCAGAAGAGGAGGTGGAAGAGTCTTGGGGAATGAGATTGCCAGCTCAGGAAAAAAGACAGTAAGCGGACCTTGGGGGGGACTTTGACCTCTACTTTGCTGAATGCTACAATGAATAAAACAAAAACATTTCTTGTTTCCAATCTGTCAACATTAAGCATTTTGATCAACATTCCACCCACGTGTTCTGCAGCAACATGTCTGGTCCTTTTTAGCACTTCAGTACAGTGTTCCTTATTTCTCTGAAAAACCACCATTCTGTCTAACACAGGTCCCAAAACAGAGCAGTGCCTCCACCTCCAGCATTCTTTTGCTTATCTACACATATTACTCAGTCATATTAACTTGCTTTGACAATGACAAGTGACTTCACACTGCAACACAGTATTTTTAACAGTTCACCATCCAGAAGGCATCTGTCTTGGAAAACACTTGGTTTGGGTCAAAACAGGCAGAGTTGTCTCCAGGAGGAACTGCAAACCCTTCATGATCAGTGAAACACTTGGTGGCTAGTTTATATTCACTTACTCAGCTGGTCCCAACAGAGTGGGTAGGGGAGAAATTACTTCCGTGTTAAAACAACAGAGCCTGCTGAGTTAACGATGCCCCTACCTAACTTAGACAGTGAGATTTTAAGATGTCTTTGGGACAAAATCAGAGCTGCAGAGGGTTGGGCTCTTTGAAGAATGGGAGGTACACAGCTATTAAATCTCCCAGTGATGCTCTACTAAGAACCAAGTTGTCTGGGCTCTGTTGTTTTTTGAGGGGAGTTTTTCTTTGCAAAACTGTAGTTGTCTCACTTGTGGTGAAGCTTCTGCATTTAAGCTCATTTTATTTTCAGGGGCTAACTTATCTTAGTGCTTGATAAAACTCACTAATTTCTACATTTTAGGCCACTTTTGAAGAACAAAGTTTGTTGAGCCATTTTAATCACTTTAGGTTTATTTCTTTAAAGTTAGAAAAGGAAAATGAGCATCTCTTGTGTGAGAATCAAAAGGAAACTTCTTTGTTTAACAGTTTGGACAAAATGACACATCCTATGCACACTGATTTAGCCTTGGCGGCCTATTCTAACCTTCTATGTGTGTGTGTTTATGTGTGTACAAACTGGTGCATGGTCAGAGAGGTGGATGAGGAAGAGGAGGAAGAGGTCAGGAAAACCACAGCATCCAAAGTGAGGAGAACAAAGTGTCACAGTGATCCAGGCCCTGGCCACAGGAATTCTGGGACAAGTGACCTATACTTTACATGCAGCCCAGCCAACTATACACAGCACTCTACCATCACAACATAATGATACAGTAGGCTTTTCTGATAAAGGAGCAGAGAAGGTTAAGACAAAAAGAAAGAAAAGCAGTTTTAACAAAGGTATACTGTGAAACTCAGAAAGCTCAGAAAATAGTTGGAGCAGTACTGACATTTTCCAATAATATAAGATTTGAGCCTTTTAAGCACCAGATTTTAGTTCTGGGCAGTCTGCTGGGCAAATCTACAACAGTTCAGTTTCATCGCTATAATCTAAGTGTAATATCCAGTTGCCATTGCGTCTTCCTCCTAATGTGAACAAAACTGCAAATACCAATGCAGGCTGTGCCATCTGTCCCTGCATAGGTTGTAATCATAAGCTTTTCTGTGCTGTGGGCTTTTTTCATTTGTTTTGTGGCTTTTAAAGATGGGGCAGTAGAAGATCTGCTTGGTCTGGAAAACCACTCTGCTACTGAACACTGGTTTGTTATCCGGGTTGTGTGTCAGCAGTTAAACTCTCTCTCTTTCCATCTGCCTCACTTTTATTTTCAATTCACTTCAATCTGCATTTTCAGCATCTACTGTACTTCCAAATGAAGAATAAAAACAAGGTCACATCCAATATACAGTATGCTCCACTTGTATGGCCTCTGCAAATGTGTGTTGCTTTATTTTTCCCTGGGTTGCTGAAAATTACTGAAAATGTACTTTCTTCTTCTCTGTCACATAATTTCTTCCATTAATCTGACACTTTATTTTGATCATCTGTGGCTCCTAAACTTAACAACTGCCACTTCTGGATGAAAGGCAACCAAGGGTATATTTTAGTTGCACTAATGCCTTTGCAACCACCTGTCACTGTGACATGCAAGGCTGAGTGCAAAAAGGCAGCAAGGTTTGTTCATTTGAACTGCAAAAATATAGGTATATGGAACTTCAGAGGTTGCCACAAGGGACGACTTTTTATTTCTAGCAATCCTCCACAGAGAGGTCAAAGGTGGAGCTGGTAAAGATCCAGCATCTTCCTTAAAGGCACTAGAGTATAGCAGATAAAGTGCTAACATGGGATCAACAAATATTTTGCTTAAAACAAGTTAAGTCTATGTTTGTTACTGCTGGTTTCAGGCTGGAAGGCAGCAGAGCTAGTTCTCAAAATAGCCTGAGAGTGGCGGGTAGGGAAGTTTCTTCGAGGTAGGCTTAAAGTGGGAAACTGCAGTCTTAAATTGTATAAAGTCATAAATAATCAAATTATTAATAATGTCATAATATTTCTACTAAGGTTATGTGTTGTCCTTGGGTTTCTAGTGATCTTATATGACTGTATAATGGAATATATCACTATATTTCTAATCAGCAGCTATATCTGCTGAATAGAAACATAGACATTTCACTGGACTGCACAAGTTTCTTCTGGAATCAGCTTTTTACCACGCTGGTAATCCTACCTTGTGTGGAGCTTTGAGGAGCCGGTGGACTCCTGCAAGCTGGTTGATGAGGGGGATATCCTCCCTGAAGGTGTACAGCGGTGGTCTCGTCGGTTCTGGGAAATTTGTGCTGTTGAACGGATCGGTGTCATCTAAAAACTGAACCCTGCAGACAAACGTGGCCATGGTACATCCATGCAAGTGACTCCTCTGAGGGGGGCAGCCCGGTTTAAAGAGAGTTGTCCCGACTATGGCTCAGCTCGCTGAGCGCTCCTCTCCTGGTAACAACAACAACAAACCTGGTCGCCAAGTGCGCCCTGTTGCGGAGCCTGGCCTCCCTCGGGAAAGGGGTGGAGGGGATGGTTGTCGAAAAGGTGATACAAGAAACCGTCAGTGTCTTGTCTCGGCTCTTTGCTTTGGTCAGCTTGTCCTGAACTCTTTAATGCCGTTGTGTTATTCTGAGAGAAACAGGTGGCAGTGATAAAGTTGAGGCAGCAGGCGGACTCCTGGCTAGTGCCGGAAAGTGGAGGATCAGCGCAGCTTGAGTCCCAGTAAATCCACCACCCTCCCCCAATATCTATTTTCCTCTCTGCCTCATCTCTCTCTCCCCTCCCTTCAGATCACTGTCCCGGTTTAACAGTGGCTTCACGAACTACACTTATCCAAGGCCAAATTTATTTAGAAAATACATATAAACATAAATAAATGTAAATAATGAAGTAAGGCGCTTTTTGAATACTGAATGAAAGAATAAGCAAAACCATAAGATAAATACTATAATGCAGTGAGTATGGTGTATAAATTGTATTCATAAGGCAGCAACACTGTATTATTAGATTCAAATTGTATTCATAAGGCAGCAACACTGTGGTATTATTAGATTCCACTAAATGCTATGGTGTTATTAAATACATAAAAAATAGCGATGAGGTAGAACGTGCTAAAAAAGATTTATGCTTTAAGCGCACTATCTTATTTGATAAACACGCTATCAGACCAGATGAGGGTAATACAGGACAAATGTTTGTTGTTGCAGCAAGTGCAGTTTTAACGAATGGCAACCTCTTGTGGCCACAAAGTTTAAATGCAGGACGTTAGTTCCACCAAACCTGAACCAAAATGTGTAATCATGAGATAACTCTAAGTGATGACAAAAGAAAAACGGCTAAGGTCACAAAATAATGTAATCACAAAACTGCCAAAAACAAACAAACAAACAAAAAACAACAGCACCCCAGAATTCAACATCAACATCGTTTTCTAGCTGTAGACCATTTCTCCAAACTAAAACATTCTGGTATGTTTATTGTGGGGAACATGAGAAGAGTAAGAGCTCACTGCTTTTTCATTTACCTTGAGGTTTTATAATAGGCCTCAGCGTGGTAGAGCAAATTATCTAGGCAGTTCAATCCTTAATGCTGCTTGTGTCAAAGTTTCTTTGGGTAATGCTTTATTTTACAGGTCCACTATTTACTAATCATTTCTTGAAAGTTTCCTGGAAAGAGCCATGGAGTTTGATATTAATTACCAAAAGATAGAGACAAAGTTCTAAGACAGATTTTTTTCTTAGCTAGTCCACTGAGTTGTGTTGACTTTATTACTGGCTTTCGGATGAATTTCCATGAAAGAAACTGCTTAGTGTAAACCCCAGGTAATATTTACTGTTTATATATTAACTATTTGAAATTGTATTTTTCATTTATGCTGAATTGGATAGTTGTTTGTAGGCACATGTAACATTTTGCATGTGTAGTTCACCTTCTGTCCTCTGAATAAAAGCCTCAAGTTTGTGCCAGCTTAGCATTTAGAAATAACTGGAAGTGTACCAACTGATAACTCTCTAACTGTACCTGTAATTAGTATCAAATTATATGGCTCTTTCCAGGAAACGTCTTAGAAATTATTTAGAAATAAAGTGGAATTTACAGACCTGTAAAATAAAGTGTTACCTTTCTTTGAGCTAGACACTGTACCCAAGCTACCCCCAATGGTTAGCTCAGTGACTTCCATGTGAAGAAGCTTGCTGCCATTAGCTGCTGTGTGAGAGAGTTTGTGAATGGATAAATGAAAGGTAAGATGAGAAGTGCTTTTTAAAAAAGAAGTGCTCTATATGCATAAATGTTGTCTGTTTTCTATTTACCATGTTACTGTAGTAGGGTGCATTTATAAACCTTATCTCTGTGTATATGTGAGCAAAAGCTATAGGGAAAGGGGAAGTCAATAGCAAGCATCTCTTTGTTACCACTGGAGGGCAGAAAGCTACTATTGTGACCACTGATGAACTAAGAAACAAATACACACAGTAGATTTCCTCACACAACCTGACAACTTACCATAGGTTTTCTTATCTCTAGCTCTGTAGCATTCTCCAGTCAGATCCGTGTTGGTAATATTCCCCGGATTCACATTTGAAGACATCAGGTCAGGCTGTCAGTGTTGTGACAAATATAGCACATATAATATTAGGTGTCATCAGAAAACCATAACTATGGCTGAAACTTACTATATATCTGTACATGACTGATGACTGAAAATGTATTTAAATATGATCAGTTATTACCTAAACGTTAGAAAGAAACAGTTGATATTAGTTCCAGTGCCCGATGTGACTGCCTGAAGTGTAGAACAATATTTTATGCAATAATTTTTTTTATCAAACTGATCTTTAGTTTTGGCTCAGACAACCAGAGAAATTAAGACATGACAAGGTGCTTGTTTTCTGCTGTTATTTACTCAGCTCAAGTAGTTACACTGGCTTCAGTGCAGATGTGCCAGGTGCTGAGGATGTTGCAAGAATCATATAATTCAATGAAAAAAACTTAGAAAAAATCAACTGGACTAGATTTCTAGGTCGAAGATGTTTCACCTCTCATCCAAGAGGCTTCATCAGTTCTGACTGACTGGTGTTGAGCCGGAGATATTTATCCCCCTCTGTGGTGTTTCAGTCCTTTGAAGGCCAACAATGTTCTCTAGCGACATATGTTGTGGTCTTTTCGGGATGTTCCCAGCCATGTAGCCTCTTGGATGAGAGGTGAAACGTCTTCGACCTAGAAATCTAGTCCAGTTTTTTTCAGCTTACTATGACCTGGATGACTGAGAATCTGCACAGACATACAATTCAATGTAAAAGCAAATTATTCTGTTCTATGTTATTATCCTGTCTGTAGTCATACATTTATAATAGGTTCAAAACTTCTAAAGGTTGCTTATTAAGAGGTCTTAATACACATTCACTCTCATGCTGGCAAGTTTGATTGAAATCAGGTCACCATTAAAGGAATAAGTGGTTAAAACTGAACTGAAGAGAAATGTCTCAGAAATACTTCAACATATGAAAGTGGATTGATACATAGTTAATAAAGTTAATGAACACATTTACATTTTACGATTTATTGCAAATTACACCTATATGCTTGCATATGTCTAATTTTCCACCAAACACAAATCTACCATAGGTAAACTCCTTGCAAATAATTAATAGGATGCCATCCTGTTATTTATTTGTGAGGACTTTTATGATAGTGACACCCATGTTCACTCTGTACATCCAGGATTGTATTTGGGGTGTGAAGATCATCTCTGAGGTCCAGCCATCCATCCATTTTCCAAACCGCTTAGTCCCAAACGGGGTCACAGGGGACTGGAGCCAATCCCAGCCAGCTGCGGGCGAGAGGCAGGGTACACCCTGGACAGGTCGCCAGTCCATTGCAGGGCTCATCTCTGAGGTGAAATGTGCAAAGTCACCCACACCATATGTGCTCGAACCTCCACTGTGGAAGCCTCCCTGATAGTTTGAATCTATAGACTGGATTAATGCCATGAAAATAGTTCTTCCCAACCCTGGGCTTGAGGAGTGGATCCCCTCTCACATAGACCTGGAGAGGATGGATAAGGAAGAGGCTGGGGACAGGTCCTAATGGGACAACAAAGCCCAGTCCCTGTGGGCCTCTGTGTGGGGCTTGGTAATGTCTGGAGGTTTGCTTACCTGTGTAAAAGCCATGGAGGAGGTAAGTTCCTCTTATTTGTAACTGAAATGTGAAATCAGCAAGATTTTAGTGGAAAGTGAAAATGATTAATTTCTTAGAAATAATAAAAACTAAACATTGAACAAAGTCATGTATTGTGTTTGAAAGTAAAGCACTGATATCACTATCTTTAAAAAATAAAATATGACCTCATATAATGACCTCATATAATGCAAGTGGCTATTATAAATTAAAATTATTTTAAAATTAAAACTCATAAAAATACAATCACTAAGCATTATTCTTGATGAATGAAGCTATGACTTGTCATGTAGTGACACACAGATGATAATGGATTCTCAGTACTGCAGTGTTAAACTGGCTTTAAAATGTAAACATAATGCAATAACATTTTATTAGCATCACTTTTATTAATCATTTATTATAATTTTTGGTAGGTATACATGAAGAAACTGGACTCTGTCTGTGTCAGTTCAAAATCTAAAACCAAAGGATATATTAAGTAATATGCAAACATAGTGCAAATATGACACTGTAAAACAAGTATACATCATTTGAGCATAATACCTGCAATTTAAGTGATTTTGTTTAAACTTTAACTCTTACATGTGAATTTCTGTTTGAAGAAAAACTGTCTATTTGACAGCAAAAAACTACAGATGTGTTAAACCACTATACTTACAATTTTTGAGTTGGCAGGATGACTTGAGGCAGCAAGAGTGAAGAAACAATAACTGCTGGGTTCATGAACTGTATAGGAAGTCTTTCCTCTGATTCTCTGAACTTTACCTCTTGACTGTGATGGATTTCATCACATATAAATGTAGACATGGCCTTTTACTGAGGTGATCCGATTCTCACCTTCGCTTATCAGGCAATCCACCATAGCACTTATCAGATGCCAGTACATAAAAATGTTATAGTTTTGAATTTTATTACTGTTAGTACATAAAATATATGAAATCCAACACTTTAATGAGGCTAAATTTGGGGCATATAAAACCAGGTTGTTAGCACGAATATCATATCCAGGCAAGCAGACACAGATGTAAATGGTAAATGGTCTTATACTTGTATAGGACTTTTCTACACTTTACAGCACACTCAAAATGTTTTCACACTATTTGGCCATTCACACATTCACACTCACAAATGGTGATACATTTGCACACTATTGTTATCACCAGGAGCAACTGGGAGTTCAGTGTCTTGCTCAAGAACATTTTGACATGTTGACTGAACAAGCCGGGAATCACACCGCTAATCCTCCGGTTATGAAATGATCCGCTCTACCTCCTGAGCTACAGCCACACCCAAATGTGACAGGCTGTTTGATGAGTGGTCTTTAGGAAGTTCATTGCAGAGATTTTCTTTTAAATCAGTTAAAGAAAAAAAAAAGCCCCTCTCTGCTTGACTTTCAGTAAAGTGTTTTTTAGATTATTTTTCATAATGCAATATATGAATACTTAGAAATTAGTTAACTAAATACAGTGGGGCAGGCAAAAGATGATAAAACATTGACATAAAGGCTACTTTACCATTCATGTTACTACTAAAAGCTTAGTGACATAACAACTTGAAGCTGAATATAAGAGCCACCAGTTCGTACTGCTGCTATCTGAATAGAAGTTGATGTCAACAGGATTTTAAACAAACGTAAAATAAAACAAAAATTAAATTAAATTAAATTAAATAAAAACACCGGCCACAGAATGCCAACATGACACAACCCTACCTCAAGATTGAAACGAGTATTTGCTTTCATTCAGCTTTTCCCTATCAGCTTGTTGAGTTATCTGCTTTCTGGAAACCTTCTGACAGCAGAGTAAACTTTTACCCCTAATTCTAATCTATCTGCAATGTCATGCATGATAACAAAGACCATAAAAGCCTCACATAATTGTTTGGTTACCATTTTACTGTATGCGTAGCTGTCATGTGTCACAACCAGTTTTGAGAGATTGATAATTGTACAGAATGAATTGGTAGGACAGTTAACTGGATATAAGTGGAATTACACATGGTTACAGTAAACAAGAACTAACACACACACACACATACATGTCTTTATGCCTTTGTGTGGCCCACGTTCTGTGACTTCTTTGTGAGGGCCACCATTTCTACTATAGCTACAAACAATGGTGCAAAACACAAACCTATCATGAGGTGGCAATAGAGAATCAAAATGTCACTTCAGAATTCAGAAAACTCGAAATAAAAAAAATCTTTTTCTTCTACACGTGTGAGGACCGGAGCCTGTTGCCAAGCAGATTTGGTGAACTGGACCTTCTGTCACAAAGCACCAAAACAATGCATGTTATATCACCAGATTTTAGCAGATCTTTCATAACTGTCCCATCTTACTTTCCCGGTTAACCCAAACCACAGCATTACAAAGATGGAAGCATGTGGTTTTTAATTTTGCCTATGTAAAGGGTTTTTTAAATTTGATTGTGCTCAGCTGTTTTCAACCAGTTTGAGCCTATTTCATTAGCTGCTCTTATGAAAGTAGTTCAGCTTGTGAAACCCTCTTATTGTCCTTTGGACATTATGCCAGCAGCTCTGTTTAAAGAGGTTTTTCATAGTATTGGTTTGGACATTGTCAATCTTATTAATGGCTCTTTGGCTTCTGGGATTGTCCCAACGGCACTTAAACATGCAGCGGTTCAACTAATTCTTAAAAAACCCAATCTTGATAGTACTGTTTTGTCGAATTTTAGACCAGTTTCTAAGCTACCATTTTTGTCTAAGATTTTAGAGAAAGCGATTTTTATACAGTTACTTTTTTTTTTTAGAATAATGGCATATTTGAAAAGTTACAGTCTGGTTTTAAGACACACCACAGTACCGAATCAGCACTGTTGCGAGTATATAATGATCTTGTGTTTACTGTGAATGAAGGTAATACTGCTATTCTGATTCTTCTAGATCTTTCAGCTGCTTTTGACACAGTAGACCATCGTATTTTGTTGTCCCGTCTGCAGCACTCTGTAGGACTTCATGGCTGAGGCCTGTTGAGTCAGCATGTCTGATTCTTCTGCAGCAGAAGAACACATCACCTCACTATTAACCACAAATCATTGTCTTATCAGATAATGCAATATTTCATTCCACAGTGCTCCTCGCATGATGCAAAAAATGTTCATACAAACAAAGAAACACATTAATAAAACAGTACCGAACATGGAAGACAGGACAACAGTTACATGACATTACAAAAGGATATAGAGTGTTTAACAAGGTTGTAGTGTGTGATTGTGGGTATTTCCAACTTATGCAGTCTATGAAATGCAAGAAAGGGAAAAGGAGGGGAAGTAAATAAAAAAAATAACAATAATGATGATAACAGTACTATTAAAAAATCAGCTTGTTACATTTTTAGAGGTTGGTGGGAATGTGCGTGGCCTCAGCCCCAGGTATTTGATTCAAGTTGAAATGTGTTAAAAATGGGTTCCATGTGTCATAAAAAGCAGATAAACTATTATTGTGAGTGGATGCCATTTTCTCTAATGTGATGTATTCTGTCAGAAGGTTGGTCCAGTGGTTTATGTGTATTGATTTTTTTGATTTCCAATTTAGAAAGATTGTTTTCTTGGCAATAGCTAGAGAAATGAGGAGTGGGTTTTTATATTTAATTGGTAGGTGGTCGATTTCTATGATATTACCGAGTAAGCAAAGTGATGGAGAAGGAGGGATGGTGGAGAGTTTCTCTGTCACTGCTATCCAGAGAGAATAAACTGGTTGGCAGGTCCAAGTAGCATGAAAGTAACTGTCAGTGCAGTCTAGAGTGCATTCTGAGCAGATGTCTGTGTCGGTAAAACCCATTTTGAACATTTTACTTTCTGTAATATGGGTCCTATAAATGGTCTTGTATTGTATAAGTTGTAAGTTTACATTGCTGGTCATAGAAAAGATGTTATTGCAAAGGTTAAGGAACGCTCAGGAGTTGAGGGGGAGAGTTAAATCATTTTCCCATTTGAGTTTTGGTATTGTTATTGTTGAATGAAGGGGGGAACCGGGTGTGAACCAGCAGCAGGAGTAGAGGAATGAGGAGTAGGAATGAGCTGGGCCGAGCTGCGTCGCGGGGTCACTCCTAGGCTGGTTGGTGGGCGACGGTGGCTACTGAAGAAACAAAGGCAGAGAGGTGATGAGATGGAGGCCA
>NW_018128282.1:123857-136027 GCF_001952655.1 Monopterus albus
TTCATTTTCTTAGTAGAGTTTGGTAGAAAAGGGAGGTCTGCAACCGAGTTATTTAAGTTATTTTTACAGTAATTTTGCTCTAATTCTATCCATGCACTGTTGTAGCTGTCCTTCTGAATCCATTTGACTAAATACTGTAGCTGATTTGCCAAGTAGTAAAATTGGAAGTTTGGTACTTCTAGACCACCTAGTGATTTCTTCTTTTGGAGTGTAGATAGGGAAATTTTGGGTTTCTTGTTTTTCCAATAAAATTGTGAAGTTAAAGAATCAAGTGATTTAAACCACTTATCTATCTGTGGATGTTGTGGGAAGAATTGTAAACAGATAGTTGATTTGAGGTAGAGTTTTCATTTTGACAGTAGCTATTTGACCGATGAGTGAGAGAGGAAGATTGGACCAACGCTTAAAATCATCTTCTATCTTTTTTAGCAGGAGGGTGTTGACAGCCTGGGAGAGATATTAATACCAAGATATTTAATGTTGCCTGTGCAGAATTGGGGGGAGGAGTCTTGAGCTGCAGAATCCCAGGCATCCTCAGAGAGTGGTAGTATGGTGGATTTATTCCAGTTTATTGTGTAGTTTGAGATCTTAGAAAATGTGTTAATAGTATGTAAAGTTTCCTGTAGAGAATTATAGTGATCCTGTAAATATAATAATAAATCATCTGCGTAAAGACTAATTTTGTATTCTGAGTAAGTATCTTGTATTCCTTTAATTATACTGTTCTGTCGTATAGCTGCTGCGAGAGGTTCGTTGAAAATGGCGACTAGAGATGGTGAGAGTGGGCATCCTTGTCTGGTACCCTGCTGTAAAATGAAACTTTGTGACCTGATCCCGTTTGTACTTATTGTCGCCCTAGGTGATGTGTACAGTGTTCTTATCCAATGGATGAATGACTCTCCAAACCCAAATCTGCGTAATGTACAAAAGAGGAATGACCAGTTAACCTTGTCAAATGCTTTCTCTGCATCTAGTGATAAAACAATGGTTTTGGTTTGTTTTTGTTGTGCAAGAATAATTAAAATTGTCAATCTTCAAGAGGCTGAGGAGTTTTGGGAGGGTCAGGAGTAATAACTATTGTTGTTGCTGCTGCTGCTGCTATCTGTGTGCTTATTTTCATTTATCCTTTTTGTATTATTCTTTAAAAAACAAACAAAAAACATGTAACCACTTTTTATTACCCTCATCCTAAATACATTTACACTTTTGCATTGTATAATGTTTTTGGTATACATCTTCCCTGCTGTTTAAAAACCTGTGTTAAATAGAGTTGCTGCTGCTATCTGTATGCTTATTTTCATTTTTTTGTATTATTCTTTAATGCTTCTTTTTAAAAAACAAACAAAACATTTAACCGTTTTTCATTACTCTCATCCTAATTGCGTATAATGTTTTTCATATATCTTTAATGATTGTTTTAAGAAACCATGACTGCGTATGTGTCATGTTTTTCATATATGATTGGTGTGTTCAATAAATAAATAAATAAATAAATAAATAAAAAAAAAGTTTCATGAATGAAAACACAGGACTACATAGAATAAGGGTTCAGAATTGAGTGTTATGCTCTGGGGTAAACATGCCTCCTAAACTGGAGACTTTATTGAAGAAAATTTATTATAATTCAGCTCACCCTGGCAGCTTTCGAGGGGTAGAGGCTTTACATAGAGCTGTAGAACAAGAGGTTGGTAAGAAAATAAGCGTGGATCATATCAAACAGTTTTTAGCAAAACAGGATGCTTACACCTTACACAAACCTGTACGGATACACTTCCCCAGAAACAGAGTATTTGTATCAAGGCCTCTCAATCAATTTCAGGACGATCTCTGTGACATGCAGGCGGTGTCCTCTTATAATGATGGATACAAGTTTCTGCTGACCGTGATCGATGTTTTCTCTGAAAAAGCATACGTTAGACCGATTAAAAATAAAAGTGCTAAAGAGGTGAGTGATAATTTTGCCTCCATTCTAGCTGAGAGCAGTGCTCCTAAACTGGTTCAAATGGACCTAGGAAAAGAATTTTACAACAAGTTGTTTAAGGCCCTGATGAAAAAACATAACATAGAGCACTTTAGCACATCCAGCAAGGTCAAGGCCTCTGTAGTTGAACGATACAACAAAACGTTAAAGCATAAAATATATCGCTACTTTACGGGTAAAAACACCCTCAGATATCTGGATGTTCTACAGCTGATTGTACAGTTACAATCAGTTATCATTCCAGTATTAAAATGACCCCGGCGCAGGTGACCTCTGAAAGTTAAAGATGAACTTTAAGGTGGGAGATCTTGTGAGAATCTCAAAGCTGAGAGGAGTGTTTGACAAAAAGTACACACAGAGTTTCTCAGATAAGCTCTTTAAAGTAAGCGAGTGTATTCCGAGGATCCCTCCCCTGTATAAACTTTGCGATTATGATGACGAGCCTGTGCAAGGATTCTTTTATAAATCAGAATTGCAAAAAATGATAATGTCTAAAGACAAAGCCTTCCAGGTGGAAAAAATTCTGGGTAAACGTAAGATAGGAGGGGTCCCGCATGTGTTGGTTAAATGGAAGAACTGGTGTAGAAATAAATTCTTGATAAAATGATATAGTGCTATGTTATGTATTTGCAAAACTGTTCAAATAATTGTTTAATCGGTTTGACCTTTGGAAAGACTTGACCTGTGCCCATGAAATGCTTTGTGCAAAGAGACTCAGAACAACAGGAAGTCGTGCAGATACATACTGAGATGACTAAACTGTCTGCACAAGAATAGTGTGTGGGTGTAAGGTCTAATTGTCTTGGCTTCAGATTATCAACATTTATCAACATATGAAATTCTAGGATTGACATTATAATCTGCACTAGCAAATATATTTACATGTTTATTTTAGTATCATATGCATTATAATAGTATCAGATGCCTTATAATCTACTTTTGTTTTAACCAGTTCACTTGGCTTTAAGAGTGTAGGAGACATGTGTAAGGCTGTAAGAGTAGACAGGAAACCACATACAGGAAGTAGACCACGGTTGCATAGCAACGCTGGCGCTCTTCCTAAATCTGCAGACAACAACTAACTGTTTATAAAGACATATGTAGGAGGGTAATGTCTAGGTCGAAAGGTCAGGATATTTTGTACTGAGAATTCAAAATCTGCCTGGCAACAAGATCACCAAATGAGGGGTCAGAACGAGGTCAACAAACCAATCAAGAAACGAGGATGAAGGACAGCACGGATGATGTCAGATCTACCATCCTGACTCTTATTATAAATTCTCTATGCAGAGGAAACTCAGGGTTCCGGCTTCCAGCAGCATCTATGCACTATACTTCTGTGTGATAGGGCTTCAGAAAGAGACAGAATCCAGAGCTCTGTATTGCTTTTCTTGAATATTTTGCCTTATATATTGATTGTAATAAATATCTCAAAAGACAGATTTGTCTTTGAGCATTCTTCATAAAAGGACACGCAGGACTGGTCCAACACTGGCCAGAAAAGTTCAACAGTTATGTGAGAGCTTCGGACCTGGTAAATGCATAAAACATGGATAACATGGGTTTTTACATCACCCTACCGTCCAATGCTAGTGCGGGTGTGTTTAAAGATAACACCGTTTCTCAATTTCGCACGGATCTGGCGCAACATATCAATTTAAAAGGACAGTGGCAAGTTGCGCTTACTGATCTGGCGTACCCGCATATGTGGTTAACAATACCTCGGGATGCAGACTGGTTTAAACGAGTGGATACATGGGAATCAGGGGCTCTTGAAATCCCCGAGTCCCCCCTCCCTTCAGATATAAAGAAATACAAGATACACCATGAACAGTTTGGATATGGATCCGGGGATAAATACGTGATAATTAATCAGCTGAATCGTCATTTTAGAAAGCTTAAACTAGATTTTGGTCTGAGTTATGTTGAATATAAATGTGTTTTTATGTGGACGGGTAGCGGGCGTTACAAAGTAAAATTTCCAGAACCAACAAATTACATACTGGGTTTGGAAAGAGATAGATGGTTTTCAGCGGGGCCTGGAACACTCCCCTCCCCTTACCCATACAATTTAAAAGCAGGGTTTAGTCATTTTTACTGTTATTCCGATACTGTGAGGCATCAGGTAGTCAGTGACACATACTGTATGCTCCTCTTCTACATTCCGTGACGATTGACGGAGAACACAGTGACGTCATAACCAAAACTTTTAGCCCCCTGCACTATCTGCCTCTAGCTAAAAATCATATAGAGACCATCTATGTGGAAATTAAAATGAATCAAAATAAGCCCGTCAACTTTACATACGGTAAAACCATACTTACGCTACACCTTAGGCCTGTGAAAACATGACGCCTTGGGCCTACAAAGTGGACCTCTATCGATTTGTTATTATGATAACCAGGCCGGTTCGGGGCTCGGAGGCTTTACAGGCGCACCGACCCAGTACAGCTGAAGAATAGGGTCTGTGTTTTCAAAATTGTTTCGATTCGTCAAGAAAGGCTTCAGTGTGGCTAGACCTCATTTATCCTCCGCTGCTAAAAACATAGCCTCTGACTTTTGGTAGATTTACCAATAAACGAGACTCCAAACCCGCTCAGGTGTGGTCGGGGATTATGGTTCTGGCCAGGAGACCCAAGAGACACCCCCCAGCATTTATCCGGTGTCAAAAAGAGAAGGGTGGCTCAAAAGAGGAAGACAGTCACTGCGGGAGGACGTAAACCACAAAGCTCCTCGTCAAAGAGCGCTGATATTTTTGTTTAGACCAATATGGCTCTCTTACATGAAAAATCATCGGAATGTATTATGTCAGAGCTGGATCTATTTTCCTGGCCTTTTTCTTAGCTCAGTGTAGAAGATAAACAATATATCAAAGTTTCCCCCATGTCCTCCATCACGGAGAGAGGGCCCATCGAATTTTACGTAGCGGCTGAGGGGGAAAAGTACATTGACCTGAATGAAACTCTGCTGTTTTTAAGGCTGAAAATTACCAATGCAGATGGAACGGATTTGACCCCCTCATCAATTACCCTCTGAATACCATATTCAGTTAGTGTGATGTGACCTTGGGGGATCGGTTAATTTCTCAGTTAAGCGCCACTCAACCCTACAGGGCCATGATTGAGACTTTGCAAAACTATTCCCCTGCAACCTTAAAGAGTCAGTTCAGCGCTGGGTTGTTTTATCAGGACACAGCAGGTGCCATGGACTCTTTCATTGTCAGCAATGGGCCTAAAAGAGGCCTTGCGGCGAGGGCAAAATTCACTGCCGAATCACAACAATTTCATCTGCTCGGCCCCCTCCACACAGACATCTTTTTCTGTGAGAGACTGTTTTTAAACTCTGTAGATCTGAAGATTAAGCTCACAAGAGCCAGCGACTCTTACTGTCTTATGCATGCCGCAGACGCCGACTACGCCTGCACATCCTGGGAGCCTCTCTGTTTGTGAAAAAAGTCGCAGTGTCATAGTGTCACCAGCTGTACGCATAGGTCATTCTTCTGCCCTGACTAAAAGCAACGCTCTGTACCCTCTTTCACGCACCAACAAAAAAACTTTTTCCATCCTCGCAAATTCCAGAATATGCACCCAAGAAAATCTCTTTCTGGGTATTTTACCCAAGTACGTGGTACTTGCCCTGGTAAACCATGAAGCTTTTACAGGGTGGAGTAATCTAAACCCTTTTAAGTTTATACACGCTGACCTGGATTTCTGGCCTTGTGTCAGATTCCAGCAAAACCTTTCCAACCTCAGTTTGAAAACAACCTCTCCGTCAGAGAATATTACAACCTCATGACAGCCACAGGGCATCATCTGAAAGACCTGCCCCTGTGTTTCAACAGACAGGATTTTCAACAAGGCAACACTTTGTTTGCATTCAACCTAGCCCCCCATGAGGAAGGCAGCATTCTGCCCCCTGTCAAAACAGGCACGCTGCGTCTTGAAATGAGATTCAGAGTCCCCCTGCCTCACACCGTGACCCTTATATTGTGCGCCTGTTACGATTCCATTCTTGAGATTGACTCTAAAAGAAACGTACTAGTGGATTACTATTGAGGAGGAGGGGGAAAAATAATAATGAACGGGCTTCAGCTGGAAAACATTTTAACCCCCCTATTGGGTGATGCATTTCAAGGTATGTGGGTGTCCGATGAACTGTCTCTACACACTTTAAACAGACCGGCATAAACACCCACCCTAGGCATCTCCCCGGTGAACACTGGCTGGCGCTAACTCTGGAAGAGAACAGTGAAGCCACATTCTTTGATTCTTTTGGATTTGCACCCGATTTTCCCAATTACCCTAAAACTATCTTGCATTTCCTGCAGAGAGGGCCTCCTTCACAGGGCCTGAGGCCTATCCTATTCACAGGTGCTGAGGCTGTATGGAGACAATACCATCAGAAATGATCTTATGGCCTCTGATTTTATAAAAGCCTATAAAAACTGCATAGCCTCTTGTTCTTCTTCCTCCATAAGAGCATGCGAGTGTGTTCTTTAAACATGTTTTCACAATGCCATAACCTCAAGTTATAGAATGTTTGTATTCATAAGATGACTCTTGCTTTGTTTTAATATTATTTTATAGCATAGATCAGGGGTGCCCACACTTTTTCCCCTTGCGAGCTACTTTTCAAATGACAAAGTCAAAATGATCGACCTACACTAAAAATACTATGTGCGTGCGCACACACACACACAAACAATATATGTATGAATGAGTGTCATACTTTTTATGAACAGTCTGAAAGTGCTGCTCCACATTTCCATTCTTTGGAATAGTGGAATGAAGAGGACAAACCTTCCACAAATTTTATTCCTTTATTCATCATTTGCACATCAGCGTACATTTGTTGAAACGAAGTGTAGATCCATACAATATTATCAGCTACAACATCTATCACATATTTACAATCTTCCAAAAATCTTTTTACAAAAAAGTTTTCCCAGCACCACTGGGTCCCACAACCATGCATGAAAAGGGGGCTTTTAGGCCCGGGCTAAAATTCAATTTCTCCATCATTAGAGACACGAATGAGCAATTGCTTTTTTTCTTTAGTAACCAAAAGGTAAATTGAGCCTCCTGGAAATAGGTGTCTTTTGTCAAACACAACCCTAAATCTTTTATCCACAGAGGTGTTTTTTAAATAAAAAGTCTTTTTGTCCCTGATAATGTTATGCTGGGGAGCCCTCAAGATTTCAGCCTCTGAATTTTCAATATAATTTTCCACTAGATCCCTGACTGAATCAAAATTGATGTGTCGGCAGCACTCATATGACTGGGTGATGCCCTTGGCTTTGATTTCCACCTTGCCACCTCTGGTTTGATATCCGTAACTTTTAGGACCTGCTGAAACAAATTCCTGGATGGAATCTGAATTTAACTTGTCTGTGAGATCACCCAGATACTGACCCAGCTCCAACTCTGTCTCGCCCTGTTTAGCGGTGTAAATTAAACTCGGCACAAGTTCTGCATAGTGTGAAAATGAGTCTCCCTCTGGTGGATCTGTAGGGTAGCACAGGGAAAAACAGGCCCCTGGGTGGATATACTTTAGCCTTAATGAACCCAAAATAAGATTCTACAGGCTGAAAATCCCTGAATATAATTTCTGGGTGACCCACGGGGTACGGACACGTGTAATTTACATAGGGATACAGGGACGTAAAGTCCATGTATCTGACCATCTCATCCTCAGCAGCCTGAGAGTCACAAGACAGGTGCACCCTCCATACAGAGTGTCTCGCAGGGATAACGGTTCTGGGGCTTTATAGTTTTTTAGGAAAGCTTTCACACCTTCGTGAGATTTTTTCATTTCAACCCAAAGATGCTCTTTCATGACCAGGAGGCTCAGACCGTGCACGCTCTGCAATTTCGCCAGCCTGCCTCGAGTATCTTTCCTGCGTCTCCTCTAAGGTTTTACCCATTCAAACATCTGTGGTAAAAACAACCCAAGAATTCAAAAGCTTTCTCTTCACGGTTTAGCTCACAATAGCCATCCACACACCACGGGTCAAAGCTCTTCTCCCCGTGATTTAGGGCGTGCTGGATGAACATGCCCTCAGTAGACATAACCCACTCAAGATTGAATGCTGGCGTCCAAATATCTCTCACAACGATACCTGTAATCATAAGGACAGGGAATTTCCAGAGTCTTTTCCTCGAGAAAGTGTGTTCTAAACACATACATGCAGGCCGAGGCTATGGTGGATCGTTTAAAAGGATCCCACTTGGTTTCACTCAGGAAATTCTCTCTAAACTTCATGTAGGCTTTCATGAGAATCACGGTGTCATTTTTACAATAACGTAAAGACTCCTTTGCAAAATCAAACGTTCCGTGACACACGGGGGTGTACCAACTCATAAACTCTGCTCTTTTCTTGACACTCATTTGATTAACCCCTTTAATCCTCTGTGGGCGGATAAGGCCCTACATAATTCAGATGCTCCTCCGAGCTGAACCGGTGGGGAAAGTGGCCTTTCACGCTCTCTGTGAACCCCAGCGCCTTAGGCAGTGTTGCTAAGGGGAACGGTAGAAAGGATGCTTGAATTGATGAACCTGAGTTGATAGTGCGGTTCTGTGAATAATATCAATTTTGACCCCTGCATAACCAGATCGGGCTTTATCCCCAGAGATAGCATAGCGTTCACCAGAATATGACCGTCAAACCCTTTTGAATTGTGTGCTAAAAACACCACTCTGCAATAGCGGGCGGCTCGAAAATGCATCAGAAATTTCACGGCGCTGTCGGTTCCAAAGTGATCCCACTTGACACCACTTGCTGTTATTGTGCTCACATAAAATGGTACGTGCATACCATTCTTATCAGGGTATGTTTCAAAGTTGTAGAATATTAATTTTTTGTCTGGAATACAATCCTGTTTTTCAGGCAGGGGCAGGCTTTGGATGTAGCATTTATGTCCCTTGCCTGGTTCATCAGTGATGAGCCCCCGACAGATGTAACAATGCGAGTCGGGGCATTTGTGGGGCTTTGCATCTCTAGTCAGCGGAGTGTAATACAATCTCGAGCATTTTAGACATTTTTTATGGATTTGGCATAGGCTGGCGTGCGTTTCGGCCTGGGGGTACCAGGTCACTCTCGGTGTTTCATCAGACAGTAGGGTGAAACCGGCGGTTACAGCAGTCACACACCACACTCTCTGCGGGGGGTGTTTGCATGCCTGCGCAGTCTGCATCTAAACACACGTTATAGTGACCCAAGCATTTATGCTCGAGATGATTGTTATAACCCCTGTGGCAGTGGTTGCATAGATATTTTAAACCTATGAACACTTTTGGATTTTTTTACCCCGTAATAATGGTTTTCAAAGAGGAACACGTATAACGTTTCATCTTTTGGAGTGCTAGAGGTTTGAAATATATTCAGATGCTCTTTGTCCGTTCTGTAAAATACTACAATTTTACATTGGGTGACCTCTTCAAAATTTTGCACGTCTGTAAAACCCACAGGCGTCTGCTCAGTTAGGTTTCTCACAACCTGTACAACAAGTTCCAAACTAGCGTCTGTTAACACAGAAAAGTTACATTGGATCATTGTGTCTAATAAGTCTTGAAACTGGGTCCAACCCGTCAGAGGCAGACACAATGACAAACATGCTTGATCTAAGCATATCACCCCGTAATTCTAGTTGAATAAGATCGCCCTCATGACACTGATTTAAAGCCTGATGAACAAGGTCAGTTACGTTCTCCATAATTAACTTCATCCGTTTGATCCATATTTAACAAGCGCCTTATTTCAAAGTTGTTGAATCTGGCCCTAGTCACAACCATGGTTTCAGGGAATGTTATATCATTTGAGGAGCTCTCTGGATCGTTTTGAGAGCTTTCTGAGTGAGCAAAAATTTGTTCATTTTGGTTAGAACCCCGGCCTCTTTGCTGCCGAGAGGCTCATCTTATTTCCTGCAAAAGCACATTTACTTGAGCTTCTAATATGTCTAAGGTATTACCCCCATCTGGTGGCAGAACATTGTCAATACACTCATCCCTGGACACGTTATTCAGATCATCATCCATCTTAATTTTTAATAACACTGTTGTTGCTGTAACAAGCGAAAATATCACCCATCACTTGAAAGGATTCACATAATAACCGATTAAGATGCATCAACATGATGTTGGAGTGACACCTAGCGTAGGGATTGAAGCTCCTGTCATCGCAATTGTGGTCTCATCTTCCAGAACATCCACAGGCGCGCATACGCCGGACCCTCCTCCTATGAGAGACTGAATGGATAAATATAAACGAGGATTAAATTAGACTGCTGCTGATGATGATGGTTTTAAAATACATGTAGAAACAATAAAAGACTAACCTGATGAGGAATTGGAAGATGATGAGCGCTCCCGTTTTTCACGGCTTGATCTGTGCAAAGTCCGGCTCAAGTGTGCTTCCGCTGGCTACACCGGTGCTGATTCTCCAAGGGCTGCTTGAATCACAGGTTTATGATCCGATTGCTCCGGGTCATCTTGAGGGGATGCTGTCTGAGTCATCTGATGCTGCACAGCGCTGCCTTGAACTTCCGGGCCCTCTTGTTTCTGTTGTTGCTCTTCTTTTTCAGGGGCGGATTGTATCAGTAATACATCACCTGGAACTAAACATTGTTACACATGGTAAGAATCATCCCTTATTATAAAAAAAAGGCATACACATAGGCTTAACCAAGAGAATATGAAATACTTACTTTCATGAGGGTCAGCTAGGGGTGGTTGATGCTGGTTGCCCAGTTCTTTTTAGAAAAAAGAGAGAGAGAGAATGGGTCTTTATTCCCCACACACCCTATACATATATATATATATGTGTGTATATAAATGAGCAGGCACATGGCTCAATACATGAGCAGTGCCCAGAAATGAATTGGTAGTAAGGAGGAGCAAAGCACCAGCTACTGGTTGATAAAGTAGTCACTTGAGACTGCCTGGATTGACTACAAGAAAGCCTATGACTCAATGCCTCACACATGGATCCTGGAATGCTTGGAACCGTACAACACTGACAAGACTCTAAGAGCCTTCATCAAGAACTCAATGGAAATGTGGAAAACAACCCTAGAGGCAAACTTCAAGCCAATTGCACAAGTCAACATCAAGTGTGGTATCTACCAAGGAGATGCTCTGTCCCCGCTGCTGTTCTGCATAGGTCTGAACCCCCTCAGCCAGATCATCACCAAGAGTGGTTACGGATACCGACTACGGAATGGAGCAACCATCAGCCACCTCCTCTACATGGATGACATCAAGCTGTATGCCAGGAGTGAACGAGACATCGACTCACTGATCCACACCACTAGGATCTACAGCCAGGACATCGGAATGTCATTCGGACTGAATAAGTGTGGTCAAATGGTAACAAGGAGAGGGAAGGTAGTCAGAACTGAGGGGATTGTACTACCAGAAGGCAACATAGCAGATGTTGAGGACAGCTACAAGTACCTTGGGATCCTGCAGGCAAATGGGAACCATGAAGAGGCCGCAAGGAAAGCAGCAACCACCAAGTATCTGCAGAGAATAAGGCAAGTCCTGAGAAGCCAGCTGAATGGAAAGAACAAAGTCCGGGTGATTAACACCTACGCCCTGCCGGTCATCAGGTACCCCGCTGGCATAATAAGCTAGCCAAAGGAGGAGATAGAGGCCACTGACATCAAGACAAGTAAGCTCCTTACCATGCACGGCGGGTTTCACCCCAAGTCCAGCATCCTGAGACTGTATGCTAAGCGGAAGGAGGCCAAGGATTAGTGAGTGACAGAGCCACTATCCAGGATGAAACAACAAAGATCCACAAATACATCAGGAAGATGGCCCCGAGTGATGACATGCTTAGGGAACACCTCAGACAGCAGAGGAACTAGGAAAGGAAGTGTCGTGGCTAGAGTGTGATGCCGACTAAAATTAATTCAGACAAACATTCCCAATTTAAAGGATTATTTAATATTACAATTATTCTGAATAGAGTAGTATTTAAACAGATAATCTTGTAGTTAGGGAAACAGAGAACAGGGACTCCTAATGCAATGTGATAGATAAAGCATTACATAAGAAGATTGTCAAAAGCGTCAGTCCAGTCAGTTGTTGTTGGTCACGAGTCAGTCTTTCTGTCAACCCACAGTCAGTTGTCAGTCTCCCCCCGGCGGGGTCCCCCAAAAAGCACACGGTTTACTGTCCCAGTAGCATT
>NW_018128282.1:136276-137054 GCF_001952655.1 Monopterus albus
CCTGAGACTGTACACTAAGCAGAAGGAAGGAGGCCAAGGATTAGTGAGCGTCAGAGCCACTATCCAGGATGAAACAACAAAGATCCACGAATACATCAGGAAGATGGCCCAGAGTGATGACATGCTTAGTGAATACCTCAGGCAGCAGAAACCAGAGGAACTAGGGAAGGAAGAGCAGGAACCCTCATGGAAGGACAAACCTCTGCACAGTATGTACCACCGTCAAATAGTAGAAGTGGCTATCGAAAAATCCTACCAGTGGCTGGACAAAGCTGGACTGAAAGACAGCACAGAGGCAATAATTATGGCAGCATAAGAACAAGCTCTAAGTACAAGATCAATAGAGACAGGGGTCTATCATACCAGACAGGACCCCAGGTGCAGGCTGTGCAAAGATGCCCCTGAGACCATCCAGCACATAACAGTGGGGTGCAAGATGCTAGCAGGCAGGGCATACATGGAACGCCATAACCAAGTGGCTGGCATAGTGTACAGAAACATCAGTGGCGAGTACAGGCTAGAAGTCCCAAAGTCAAAATGGGATACACCTCCAAAGGTGGTTGAGAATGACCAAGCTAAGATCCTGTGGGACTTCACAATACAAACTGACAAACTGGTAATGGCCAGCCAACCGGACATAGTAGTGGTGGACAAACAGACAAAGAAGGCCGTAGTGATAGATGTAGCAATTCCAAGCGATAGCAACATCAGGAAGAAGGAACATGAGACGCTTGAGAAATACCAAGGGCTGAAAGAAGAGCTAGAAAAGATGTGGAAG
>NW_018128282.1:140711-146258 GCF_001952655.1 Monopterus albus
CTAGCATAATTTTAGTAAATTCAAAGACCCGGTCTTTCCTCTGTGTCAGTGTACTTATCATTTTATCTGTGGTATGAGAAGTGATAAATAACTAGCATAATGCTCTTCTCAACTTTTATAACTTGTTTAAAGGTGTCTCATTTGTTTACATCACATCACACTGAACCATTTCCCTTTACAATTGCCTGATCACTAAACCCGTCTCTCAGGGAAACGTATTAGTGATAGTGCCTAATGTGATGTATTAACCATTATCAAGAAGGCTGCACTTTATACCAGCTAATCTTGCTGACATTACATAATACAACACAGAATGAGCTACTCATAAATGCAGTTTAGGTGCTATGTGTCACATTAATAACCCTTACCAGGAAACACAGTAGGACTAGGAGAGAGAGACAGTCACAGTCACTGGAGAATCTGTGTCACTTTCCACAAAGCGGATTACTTGAGAAAAGACACAGTTTCTTGACTAGTTGCAGGAAAGTAGAAAACCAACAACTGGTTACCAAAGGGAAACTCAGCAGCTACATTTTCCAATTTTGCAAGCAACATGAAGCTGAAGCTACCAAATCCAGGACTGGATGACCGAATCCCCTCTCACTTGGAACTGGAGCAGATGGAGAAGAATGAAGCTGGAGACAGGCCTAAATGGGACAACAAAGCCCAGTATCTGCTCACCTGTGTGGGTTTCTGTGTGGGACTGGGCAATGTCTGGAGGTTCCCTTACCTGTGTCAAAGCCATGGAGGAGGTACTGTAGTCTGGGATGAGTTCTTTCCAAAAGACACAAAAACTAAGAAAATGAGCAATGTGTATGAATTAATAAAAGGGTCTTTACCTGTTTTCACTGAGTTAGAAGGCATCTTCCAGAACTCAATCTACTTTTAGTCTAAATTAAACCAATAAATAAAATTCATAAATACAGTGGACTGTAACAAATTGGCACATTTGAAGAGAACTTGGCATTAAATTTGATTTTTTAATGAAAAAACAACTGTGGGTAATGTTGAAAAGGGCTATAAGGAAGAGATACAATATTTGCAGCAGTATATGCAGTTAGACTATCTTAGTAACAGTTGCTTGAGATAATTTAGCTGCTTCAACATACTTTAAAATTATAGGCTCAGACCAAAATCTATTACTTAACACCTGGAAAAAACTTCCCATAATGCAGCGCAACAGCTGCCTTACCGAACGATAAACTACCTGCGATCATTCCCGCGTATACGTCAGATCAATCACGCGTCTGTCGATGTATACAACCCTAATTTCAAGTCAAAGCTAGCCCCTAACAATGGCCAAGAGGAAAGTTGATTCTGAAAACAGAGCCTTTCTAAACCGGTGGGAGGCTGAGTATATGTTTACTGACATTGTCGGTAAACCCGTGTGTCTTATTTGTGGAGCTAATGTGGCTGTAATTAAGGAATATAACCTAAGACGGCACTACGAGACAAAACATCAGGACAAGCTGAAAAACGTGAATGCAGAGCAGAAGCTACAGAAGGTAGAGGAGTTGAAGAGGAATCTGACATCACAGCAGACGTTTTCACCAAAGGGAAATCACACAGTGAAGCTGCTGTAAAAGCAAGTTTTATTGGGACAGAGGAGAGAATCAGCCCGGACATTTACCGAGGGAGAGTTTCTGAAGAGCTGCATGATGAAAGTGTGTGACGTCTGGTGTCCAGACAAAAAGCAGGTGTTTGTAAATGTACTAAGCCTTAGCAGAAATACGGTTGGTGATTTTAAGTTCAAGGTTATTTATTTTAGAATAATATTGTATCCTGTCTGTTTCGATTCATATTTGTTAAAAAAACGTTTAGTTTTAGTCTGTTAAATAAATTTTTACCCTGTTCGGCCCACGACCTAAAGTGTGCTTTGAGTTTTGGCCCCATGTGAGATTGAGTTTGACACCCCTGCTTTATTTTGTTAAACTTAGATGCAATGTAGACGTGAATGTGAAAGCCTTATTCTTGGTTTATGTAGTACCCAGTGTAGGTAATAAAACATGTACAATGCCTCTTACAGCTTATTGGTGTCTTTATGGAAACATTTGTGTGGAAAAGGTTGACTGCTGAACATTTACGTTCCTTTGTTAAAGTGCTGAATGAAGTGAATCACTCGCCACATTGTTAACTCATTATAATAATGTGAATGTTTCTAGGAGCGTTTATGATCCCATTCCTTATCCTGCTGGTCCTGGAGGGAATCCCACTGCTGCACCTGGAGTTTGCCGCTGGGCAGCGCCTGAGGAAAGGCAGTGTGGGAGTGTGGAGATCAATCAATCCTTACCTGACTGGGATTGGTGGGTAAAAAACAAAGCCTGCTGATGTGGTTGTGTTTTTTAGGGATGGCAGTAAGGTTGGTTAGTCCATTACTTTGGTCCCAACTGAAATATCTAAACAATTAGAGGAATTAATGAGTTTCTCAAAATTTTGTACAGACATTCAAAAACTAACTCAAGACTATTTCATTTTGTTACAGGAATTGCATCCATGTTTGTCTCACTTTTGGTGGGTATGTATTACAACACCATCATGGCCTGGATTATGTGGTATCTCTTCAACTCCTTTCAGGACCCTCTTCCTTGGAGCCATTGTCCTCTCAATACTAACAAGACAGGTATACCCTCTTCTATCAGGATACTGTAATTATCTGAGAAAATTCAAATGTACACATCTGCCATACAGAATGTCTTTCAGAAGGTTGTTGGCATCTAGTTCTTTGTTATATGGGGTGGCTATGGCTCACATTCACACCATGGAACAAAGTTAACTAATACAGGCTTTATTTTCCCCACATGCCTAATTGTCCCTGAGCGAGACACTAAACCCCAAATTGCTCCCGGTGGCTTGACTAGCACCATTGTGTGGCAGCCTTGTCGTCATCGGTGTTATCATCTCCTGTAAAGTGCTTTGGCCAGTGCAACACACTGTGGAAAAATGTGGTCCATTTACCATATGATCCTAATTTGCATTTTTTGGATCTGTCCTTTGCAGGGTTGGTAGAGGAATGTGCTCGGAGCAGCACTGTCGACTACTTTTGGTACAGAGAGACTCTGAACACTTCAACAGCTATCGATGAGTCTGGAGGCCTGCAGTGGTGGATCGTGCTAGCCCTGCTGGCTGCCTGGACTCTGCTTTATGTTTGCTGCATCCGAGGGATTGAGACCACTGGAAAGGTTTGAAAGTCATATTAAATCTGAGAAGTCTAATGTGATCGTGATGTCTGTTTTAAGCATATACAGCATGTTTGTTCAAATCTACAGGTATATGTTTGGCTCACTGTCTTTCTTTCATTTGTCAGGCTGTGTACATCACCTCCACTCTGCCATATCTGGTCCTCACCATCTTCCTTATCAGAGGACTGACTCTCAAAGGCTCTGTAGAGGGAATCAAGTTCCTGTTCACACCAAAGGTAAGCACTGTTAAACACGCCGGCCAAGATTTGTAAATTAACATCATGCAATATTCTTAAAAACAGTGGCTTGACATTTTGGAATAAGGGCTCATCCACTCTCTTGCTGAGACGAGAACATTGATTCCGCTCATATTTGTCTGTTCGATACACTGTAAGATACACTGTAAGACTACAAGCAGCAGACCTATAAGCTTAGCATAGCATAAAGAATGGAGCCAGGGGGAAGCAGCTAAAAAAAATAGCAAAGCAAAGAGAAACATATAGGTGTGGTAGGTGAATTTTAATTTTTTTTTTGGACAGAGCCAAGGTAGCTTTTTAAAAAATCTGGCGATAACATAAGTAAGCATACAGTATTTTGCAATGCTATGACTTTAGAGCATTTAAACTGGCTGTTCTAAAGAAATTGTGTCCTCTGGTGCACAGAAGATGTGATGTTATGCATTTTTGATTACATAAACTGTCACAGTTACTTCAGAAATGTAAAGGATAAACTGGATTGTGTTAAAGCAGAGATGAGCAGTATGGCTGAAAAGAAAATGTGCAAAGTTGCATTTGAATTGAAGATTTATTGCATGAATTAAACTGATAACTTGACTGATAAAAGCTGACAGTAACAGTTGACATACTTTTTCAGCCAAGAAATTATAAATGGACTGTCAAGACACTTTCATTACTTAAGTAACAACTTTAAAACTATTTTAGTGTATGTAGTCTTGCAATTAATTTATTATCCAGTTACTTTTTATGACAGCCAGTCTTAGCCTCCTCTTCTTTTATTATATAACCTGGAACATCAGATCTGAGATAAACCCACAGCTATAAGTTGGGCACATGATGCCTTTAATCATTGACAATGGCCAAGACAGTACAAGACAGGAAGTCTGTCTGGTTTGGCTCAGCACTTAACCAACAACAGTATGGCTGGACAATAACCCTCAGTGCAATACCTGTATACTGTATATACAGGTGCTGGTCATAAAATTAGAATATCATCAAAAAGTTGATTTATTTCACTAATTCCATTCAAAAAGTGAAACTTGTATATTATATTCATTCATTACACACAGACTGATATATTTCAAGTGTTTTTTTCTTTTAATTGTGATGATTATAACTGACAACCAATGAAAACCCCAAATTCGGTATCTCAGAAAATTAGAATATTACTGAATACCAATACAAAGAAAGGATTTTTAGAAATCTTGGCCAACTGAAAAGTATGAACATGAAAAGTATGAGCATGTACAGCACTCAATACTTAGTTGGGGCTCCTTTTGCCTGAATTACTGCAGCAATGCGGCGTGGCATGGAGTCGATCAGTCTGTGGCACTGCTCAGGTGTTACGAGAGCCCAGGTTGCTCTGATAGTGGCCTTCAGCTCTTCTGCATTGTTGGGTCTGGCATATCGCATCTTCCTCTTCACAATACCCCATAGATTTTCTATGGGGTTAAGGTCAGGCGAGTTTGCTGGCCAATTAAGAACAGGGATACCATGGTCCTTAAACCAGGTACTGGTAGCTTTGGCACTGTGTGCAGGTGCCAAGTCCTGTTGGAAAATGAAATCTGCATCTCCATAAAGTTGGTCAGCAGCAGGAAGCATGAAGTGCTCTAAAACTTCCTGGTATACAGCTGCATTGACCTTGGACCTCAGAAAACACAGTGGACCGACACCAGCAGATGACATGGCACCCCAAACCATCACTGACTGTGGAAACTTTACACTGGACCTCAAGCAACGTGGATTCTGTGCCTCTCCTCTCTTCCTCCAGACTCTGGGACCCTGATTTCCAAAGGTAATGCAAAAGTTACTTTCATCAGAGAACATGACTTTGGACCACTCACCAGCAGTCCAGTCCTTTTTGTCTTTAGCCCAGGTGAGACGCTTCTGACGCTGTCTGTTGTTCAAGAGTGGCTTGACACAAGGAATGCGACAGCTGAAACCCATGTCTTTCTGTGCGTAGTGGTTCTGGAAGCACTGACTCCAGCTGCAGTCCACTCTTTGTGAATCTCCCCCACATTTTTGAATCAGTTTTGTTTCACAATCCTCTCCAGGGTGCGGTTATCCCTATTGCTTGTACACTTTTTTTCTACCATATCTTTTCCTTCCCTTCGCCTCTCTATTAATGTGCT
>NW_018128282.1:146713-166950 GCF_001952655.1 Monopterus albus
TGAAAATTACAGAACTGTCCATTCTCTGTAAGTGGGAAAACTTGAAAAATCGGCAGTGTATCAAATACTTATTTGCCCCACTGTACATGCACATTGAGAGCTGATGTACCAGAGTCAAATTCCTCGTGTGTCCGACACACCTGGCCAATAAAGCTGATTCTGATTAAGTAATTAGTATAGAAATGTCAGCTCACTTTCATGAAAGATGCATCTTTTAACTCTCTTTTAGGTAAATGAGTTAATGAATCCAGCGACCTGGTTGGATGCCGGTGCTCAGGTTTTTTATTCCTTCTCCTTGGCATTTGGAGGTCTCATCTCTTTCTCTAGTTACAACTCTATTCAGTGAGTAAAAGTCTCAGTTGCGCAGTCACAGAGGACCCTGCTGTTCAGCAGTTCTACTCACATGACCTCCCTTCATAATTTTCCTGTAGCAACAATTGTGAACAAGATGCTGTGCTCATCTCCATCATCAATGGCTGCACCTCAGTGTACTCTGCAACAGTTATCTACTCTATCATTGGCTTCAGGGCCACACAAAACTATGATGACTGCATGGGAGAGTGAGTTTAAAATTGGATAAAAGGAGTATTAAAACAAAGTAGAAGTGATGCACTTTTATCAGACTGATGTCATCTCTGTGTCCTTTTTTGCAGCAACATTTTGAAGTTGATGAACACCTTCAACTATCCCGAAAACAGCATTACTGACATTAACTACAGTGAGGTTCTGAATCACCTCAACCAGACAAAACCAGATATCATCCAAGGATTGCAACTGCAGCCCTGTGACATGGAGTTTTTTCTCAGTCAGGTCAGTAAAGAGCTTTAAAAATTTGTCAATTAACAGAACTAAAATGTAGGTTTAGTCGCACAGAAATGAGGTTCAGTGGTTAAAATATTTGACACTTATCTTTCAGGGCGTGGAGGGAACAGGCTTGGCTTTCATTGTGTTCACAGAGGCCATCATTAGGATGCCTATTTCTCCCCTCTGGGCTGTCCTCTTCTTCATCATGCTCTTCTGTCTTGGCCTCTCGACTATGTTCGGGAACATCGAGGGAGTGGTGGTTCCTTTGCAGGACCTCAAAGTCTTGCCCCATACCTGGCCCAAAGAAATTTTCTGCGGTAGGTCTAATTTTCTACAGACAGGTGACAAGTGAAAGGAAAAACCAGCATAAAGTGTCTTAGTTAGGTGTTGGGCCACCTTGTGCCACCAGAACAACTTAAGTCCACTTTAGTCTCTGAACTCTACTGGAGGGATGAACACCATTCATCCAACAGATATTCCCTCGTTTGGTGTTTTGATGATGGTACTGTACATGGAAAACACTGTGTAACACGTTGGTCCAGATTCGAATCTCCCATAGGTGAGATCACTCACCAAACCATTCAGTGACCCCTCATGCCCTATGGATGAATGCACTAGAAGAGACCACTCATTTATTCAGGTTTTTCCATTATTTTGTCACCTGTCTGTATAATTCATATTGAATATAACATACTATTTATATCTATATCTAGAGATGTGAGGGTAACCGTTTTTATTTGCATTCTTTTTTTCAGGTCTGACTTGTTTAATTTCTTTTGCTTTTGGGCTCATATTTGCTCTGCGCTCTGGAAATTACTGGCTAGCTCTTTTTGACAACTTTGCCGGCTCTATCCCACTTCTGGTCATCGGATTCTGTGAAATGATCTCTATTATCTACATCTATGGTGTAGATAGGTGAGTCTGTCAAGGAGGTGACATGGCTCTAGGGATGGCAGTGTCAGTCAGTCAGTGGTTCAGACTGCAACATCTCATATACTATTGCCACCATCACTTCAAAAGTTTTATTTGTCCAGTACTTTGGTTTATAACCATATGACTGGAAAACTACATCCCATCATCCCCAGCTACAGTATATTTGTATTTAGTGCTAACCGGAAAATGTTAGTGTCCTAGCACACTAAACTATGGTCATAGACATGATAACCATACTTGCTAAACAGCAGTCTGCTAGCATTGTCACTGTATGCTGACATTAGCATTATGTTCTACCACTGTGCCAAAGTACAGCCTCACAGAACTTTTGGTAGTCTTGTTACTGTATCATCATACTGTACATGCATGAAGCAGAGATAAGTGCTGAACAGGTCAATGTGGTCACTGATACTCCGTGAAGCAGACAGCAGGAAACAATAGTGCATTGTATTCTGACCTTGAAACAGAGATTACATATTGCAGTCATCACAGGAGAGATAAAGAAGTACAGAGTGTACAGTATCTTGTAATGTTGCAAAAATATGGTGGGGAATGTGGAATATGTGCATTTATTATCACTAATACAACAGCAGAGTTTCAAATAATACAGCAGCAAAAACCGTATTATAAGATGGGAAAAGTACAAACTATTGCATTATGTTACTGTATGTTTTTCATACCTTAATAAAGGACATAAGTATAGTAGCAGATCTGACTATTCTTTCCTCGAAGTTCAGTGCAGCATCAACAGGGTAACAGAAAATAAGTTGCTTTATTTACTAGAACTAATAAAAGAACAAGGTCATGTTTTATGGAGGCTTTCATATGCACTCAACATTATGTCTCCTTCTTATTGCATCCAAACAGGTTTAACAAGGACATTGAGTTTATGATCGGCCACAAACCCAATATTTTCTGGCAGGTGACATGGAGAGTGGTTAGCCCACTCATTATGATCTTCATTTTGGTGTTTTATTTTGTTACCCAAGTCTCAAAGAGTCTCACCTATTTGGTTTGGGACCAGGACTCGGTAAGTAGTTTAATTTTTGATAATAAAGTTTCAAGATGCAGGTTTTAGTAACACCCTAGATGCCTAGTCCTTTTTAGATGTGTTTCCCCAAAAATATTTTTATTACTGATGGTGGTAAAAGTCAGCTATGAGAAATTCACCACAGATTGCTTTTGCTTTTTTTTTTTTAAACAATGGCTATAAAACAAACCATTTTATCTCAGACCTCTTTGGTGTCATACACTGCAGTAAACTGTCACATTTTCTTTAACTCTGGTCATAGGCAAGCTTCCCCGCCCTTGAACCACGTCCATATCCTTCCTGGATCTATGTTATTATCTTCATCTTGGCTGGAGTTCCCACTTTAGCCATCCCAGTTGCTGCCCTCTTCAAATTCATCCAAAAGAAATGCTGCAAGCAAAAGGACTGCAAAAATGAACCACTGGACACAATCTCTGCCAAAATACAAATGAGTGACAAATGAAATTTTAGGTAGTTTTTTTTATTTTTTTATTTAATAAAACAATGAGTGAATGTGGACCTGTTTTATTGCTGTCAGTATGCTTATTGCTTTTGACTTCTTCATGCCCCGTACCGAAATAAAAGAGCACACTAGTGCCTACTGACTTTTATCTGTAAAAATACAAGTAAAGTATTTTTTTCTGTAAAGGATTTGTTTTGCAGAAGAGGGTCACTGCTCAAGTATTGAGTAATGCTTTTTGTCCTATAGTAAGATTAGCTTTCTGCTGTGTCACAGATGGAAAATTTGGGATTCGTGTTCATTTGCTACTGTATCTTGTCAAAAATTATTTGAGTCTGTGCATTAAATATGAAGCAACAATCAGCAGCCAGTTAGCTTAGCATCACACTGGAAACAAAGCAAAACAGCTAAACCGGCTGACAATAATAGCTGACAACCATGCTTATAACTGTAGTGGTTAAACAAACAAGCTACAGTTAATATGCAATATGTAATAGAATATAGTAAGAGTGTGTAGATTACATATAGTTAGTATATGCAGTCATCAATAACTAATTTCTGTAAGCCCTCTGTACTATGTCTGCTCACAAAATAGTTTGTGTGTGCTGAAGCAAAAACATTTTGGGTTCATGGCCTGTTTAACCCACTGGGTCATCCTGATCTGGAGATGACCTGTTAACTAGGTTTGGGAATTGGCCAGGAGAGCCAGAATGGAGCAGTGTACAAAAGGAGGCAGTATGCTGCTAGAGTAGAGTAGAGTAGTGTATGTGCGTGCAGAAGGACGTTTGAGTGAGACCCCGGCCGGGGGGACATGACGGACTTGACTGTGCTTATGACCTAAAAGAGACTGACTGACTCTGTGACAATCTTCTTGTCTAATACTGCATTTATTTCCTGCAGGAATGGTCACTTTGTCCCCTATCTCTTAGCCTGTTGAATTGTCTGCCAAACTATTGAACTGCCTTGAATTATTGTAATATTAAATTATCATTGTAATTGGAATGATTTGTCTGAATTAATTTAGCTCACATCAGGTCCTGGCCACCACATAACACACTGTATTTCATTTGCTTAATCCCACAAAAACAAAGAGTAAAACCTGGAGATGAACCCACCTGAAACTGGGCATGAGGCAGGATGCATCCTGGACAGGTCACTGGTCTATCACATAGAGACGGACAATCATTCATTGCTGTACAGACAATTTACAATTTAATCACCAGTCAACCTAACCTCCATGTCTTTTGACTATGGGAGGAAGCTGGATTACCTGGATAAAACCCACAAATGCAAACTTCGCACGGGAAGGCCTCAGTCAACCAGCAGATTTGAATCCAGAACCTTCTTCCTGTGAGGCAACAGTGCTAACCACTGCATCACCTTTCCACCCCCACAAAAAGCTGTAAGCATGTCTTACATTTTTAAAGATAAAAATTACTGCAATCGTGTCATCATTGTCTTTAAGCCAACCTTTGTGTTGTTTATAAGGTTTTTGGCATATTACACAAGGCTATTGTAAAGTTAAGGTGCAGCGCTCTAGCCACTGCGCCCTGGGTTCAAATCGCTTGCGTCAGGAAGGGCATCCGGCATAAAACACATGCCAAATGTCAACATGCGAGCCGTCAGTGTGACGATTCTCTGTGGCGACCCCTAAACAAGAAAAGCTGAAAATGACTTTCTTTCTTTATTGTAAAGTTTTAATATTAGGTTTCTAGAGGAAAGAGCTAAATGAAGTGATTACTATGTGAAGAAATATTTGCTTTTAAAACCACTTGTGAAATATAAGATCACTGGTGCTTTCAAGTATTTTGCCTGGTAAAGTATGAAAGGAGGCACACATTAGATTTTTATTTTCTTTAAAGAACCTTTGAAATTTACAGTAAAACTGCCCATTGTGACACTGACATACAGTATTGTGATTCTGAATAAATCCCTTTAAAATAAAACATTTAATAACAAATTGCCAAAGCAAGTATGATTCCTTCTCACCTTTGGCCCACAGAACACCATCCAGTCATTAAGATAACTGTCACTTTAAACAGTGGAAAAGTGCAATGGATAAAGTAGAAAATCATAAATATTGCTGAGCAGACACAATTAATGCTTCAGCTGTGCTGTAATGGACACTATTCAGTGCTTCATTGCAGTTGTCAGTCACAGTAATGTGACAATAACTAATTGTTATTAATTAATCCAATGAACACCTCCATAGAACATGCTGTGCTGATATCTGCACAGCTCAACACAATAATTAGACACACTTTGTCCAAAACCCACTTGTCAGCATAAAGGTTGAAATGCAGAGAGCTGAATTGTGACTTCCATCATTTTTTTAACCGACTCAAAGATTAGTCAACACAACTCTTACCTAATCTGGCCTGAGAAACTGACATCATCATTATGACCATACCAGCATGCTTATGTTAGGTCCCACGGTATAATGTTTACCATGCTCAGCAGCTTAGTTTAGAAAGTTTAAGACCCACAATACACCTGGGGCTAATGGAAATGTCATTTGCATTATTATGTAAATATTAGGTCATTAATAAAAGTATGTGACAAATTCAAATATTGACCCGATGATAGCACTAGATAAAAAGTCAGGGAATTGCCAAACAATTCATGCCAAGGGGAGTAACTACCAAATGTACCAAATGTCATGGAAATTCATGACATTTCGTAAACATCTGCACAATATTTCATGGCAATTCATTCAATGGTTGTTGAGCTATTTTAGTCCCAACCAAAATGGCCAACAGAACAATAGACACTGAAATCTAAAGTGCTAGTATAATATTAAGTCAGCAAATAAAAAAAAACTCATATTGTTTGTGTGAGCTCCTGAGATCATGAACTGTTCACCATTTGGTAAATGTTACTCATAGAGTAACTGTTAGGTTTTCTGAGACAGGAACCAAATGGAGACACAGAGTAGAGGTAACTTGACCAAAGAATAAGGTTTCAGAAGGCCAGAAGTGCAGGCAAACAGATGGACACTAGGACAAATTCAGATAAGGTAACAAGGTGAATAAGAGGCTGACAAAACACAGGCAACTGAATAGACAAAGCTAACTATGACAAAACAATAAAGTGAGGACAGTTACAGAAGCTATATAATATAGTAATATATTATGTATTACAGACAATAAACATGGGGATCAGGGCAGAGTACAGCAGGGACAGAGCTAAGACATCTGCAGGTAAAAAGTAGATGGACAAGGAGACACAGGCAGAGGATACCAGACGAGGACCAGACAATAGCAGATAACAGGTGAGGGCAAAACACAAATGGACTGGAACATTTTTTTGGACTATCTGACACTGTTTTAAATTGGTTCAAATCATATCTTCAGGACAGGAACTACTTTGTCTCTATTGGTGAACATAAATTTGAGTAAATTAATGCACTATGTGGAATCAGTCAACGTTCAGCTTTTGTACCGTGATTGTTTAACTTGTATATGCTTCCTCTGGGTGACATCATACAAGATAATACTTCATATCACAGTTGGAGATGATATGCAGATTTATTTAGCTCTTACTTCAAATGATTATGGTCATTTGGACACACTCAATTGGTGCTTAGAGGAAAAGAATAACTGGAGGAAAATTAATTTGCTCCAGTTAAATAAAGAGGATATTGTTTTTGGTAACAAAAATGAAAGACAGAAACTTGCTGCTCAAGTTGAATCTGGATCTCTCAAAACAGAAAGTCTGGTAAGAAATCTCAGTGTCCAAATTTACACTGATCTTAACTGTAGGAGTCATGTTCAATCTAAAACTAAACTAAAACTGCCTACTTTTATTTTAAGCAAATATCCAGACTCGGTTGGCTTCATGTCCAGAGAAGGCTTTAAAAAAAATTACTCATGGCTTTATTCCCAGCAGAACAGATTACTGTAATGGTCTACTGTCAGAATGCTGCAGCCAGGGTTTTAACTAAAACTACATTAAGGGAACTGAGCACATCACTCCTGTTCTAAAATCTTTACACTGGCTCCAGGTTTCTCTTAGAATTGATTTCAAAGTGCTGCAATTAGGATATAAGTAACTCAATGGTCTGGGACCACAGAATCTACCATTCTGGTAGATTGGGGCTGGTAGATCTGGGTTTGTGGTCCCAGAATGGTAGATTCTGGGACCACAGAATCATGCCTCCCTCTCGCACAGTGTATATATTTTGCCTACAACTTGATGTGTGGCAATATTATTGAAGACATAAACTTGGGAATATACAACGTGTAAGAACAAAGCAAGAAATAATAAAGGTCCTAAACTAGATTTTGATGCAAGGAACTTCTTCACGGTGGGGCGTTAAGATTACATAATAAAGCAGAACCCACCTTAAAGGCCTTATCATCTCAGCTGACATTGTGTTTTAGTACTGAATACCAAACAAAGCTGCAAATAAATGAGTACAACCAGTTATCCTAAAGTAAAGTTTTCATCTTAGCCTCTCTGGTGATGGCTTTTCAGTACACTCAGTGAGTGACTGCCTCAGCTGTAAAGTTAGAGGCACTTTGGTGAACACCCTTGTCAACAGCGCTCTTCATATGATCCCCCTTCATAATATTCTTGGAGCAACAACTGTCAGCTACACTGAACGTACAAAAATAGAAGTGCAGAGTATCCACTAGCTCATATAGATTGCACAAGATTATAAACATGTCTCTAACTTGCAGAGTGCATACACCAAGCCCTCACTTTGACATCCATTAACAATAGTGTTAATATCTTTGCTTTAGTGGATTCACAATGAGAGGGGTACTTCCTAACCCAGGACTGGATCACCGGATCCCTAACCACGAGGACCTGGACAGAATGGAGAAGGAGGAATCTGGTGACAGGCCTAAGTGGGACAACAAAGCCCAGTACATCCTAACTTGTGTGGGCTTCTGCATTGGCATTGGTAACGTGTGGCGATTCCCCTACCTATGTCAAAGTCATGGAGGAGGTAAGTAAAAATGTTATGGGAAGTTTAATGCTCAAGATGTCCATGGACATGAATATAGATTGAGCTTCCCCAAAATATCCTAAATTACTTTATTTTTCTCTCTTTCAGATTTACATTCCTATAGCAGTATTATATAAGCACTTGTGGAGAGTAACAAATTACATTTACTTAAGTATGGTACAGTATTTAAATATAAATATGAGGTACTTGTACTTGTGTATTATCTTTTCATGCCTTTATACATTTATTACACTACATTTCATTTGCAAAAACTACTATTTTTTTACTCCACTAAAATCAGTTTGACAGCTTCAGTTACTAGTTAAAAACATACATTTATGCATAAAAAACATATTGAGTTTATAAATTATAATATAAAAATGACAAACGTTTTTATGGTTCCAGCTTCTGACACATGAGGATTTAGGTGTCAGTTCTCTTTCTTGAATTGCAATGCGCTTTTCCCTCTCCCTATAATTCTCAGAATATTTACAAGTCAAACAATCTTAATCCAGAAAGCAATCAGGAAATCATTAAGAAAGATCATTAAGATCATTAAGAAAAATATGTGCAGTCATTTCTTGCAGTCCTTGCTCCACCTCAGCCAAGTACAACAGCAAAACCCTGATTACATATTGACTAAAGTAATCTAATCATATAACACATAATAGTCAACAATTGCAAATTTTCTGCATTGCATTTTCTGCATACTTTTACTTTTAATATTTATATTATGCAATATTTTCCCAATTACTTCTAAATATATATTGTTTTACAGTATTTTTACAGTACAGTATTACTACTGTAGGGGGGCAGCTGTGGCTCAGGAGATAGAATGGGTCATTTCCTAATCGGAGGATTAGTGGTTTGATTCCCGGCTTGCCCAGTGAACATGTCAAAGTGTCCTTGAGCAAGACACTGAACCCTGAGTTGCTCCCGGTGATAACACCGGTGTGTGAGTGTTTGGGAGTGCGAATGGGTAAATGGCCAAGTAGTGTGAAAGTGCTTTGAGTGTGGTGTAAAGCACACTCAAAAGTGCTATACGGTACAAGTATAAGACCATTTACTTTTAAGTAGTAAAAAATCTGAAGACTTTATATACCACTGTTCTGTTGTGAAGCACTTTGAGCTCCCTTCAGTGTTGTAAAGCACTATATAAACAAATAAATTATAATTATTATTACCACTTAATACTAGTGTGGTTCTTGCAAGAGTTCCAAAAGGCCAGAGATGATCCTAGACATCTGAACTGTGAATACTTTCACTTAAAAAAGTCACTAGTCTTTGATACATTAATTTTGTTTCATTTCAAAAGTGGCAGTGCCAACTGAGTGATAATGCATTTCCAATATTGCATATTCAGCCTCAGGTGAATAACACGGCATGATGCCAATATTTTAAAGATCTAAAAGGGAATCTACTCATTTTCTCTGATTTTCTCTGATTTTTTTAACTGGATGTTAAAGCTCTTATCCAGTGTTTACATCACAGATTGTGAAAGAGGGAAACTCCATGTTTGCAACTTGAGAGTGATCATCTATTTGGAAACCTGGCTTTGTTGAGGTTAAAAGTAAAGCACAAGAAAGTAGAATATACAGTAACACTAAATCTATTACATTGTTTATTGGATTTTGCCTGACATGAGTTGTTTTCCGTCACTACAGTATTATAAAACTGATATGAGTAAGCAAAAAAAAAAAAAAAAATCACATTTTACCAGCTCTAGGATCTTGACATAAATGCCATTTACAAATGAGAAACTACAATTAAAATGTATATTGTATGAATGCAGCAGTAGAGCCACAGTTTGTTATAAATTGTGTACTTAGTTTGACAATCCATATGCTCATATTTAGTGTACATACATACTATACATACAGACTTTCACACAGTATATGAGAGCAAATTTAGTTTGGGGAATATTTTAAGGGATTTTTTTTTTCAATAAACCACACAGATAAAGAAAGCAGTGTGAGAAGTATGCCAGGAGGCCAGAAATGAGAGAGAGGCAGAATGCCCAGGTAGGCCGCCCTTTATGCACTCAAAGACCCTGCACAAAGGTCACATTTACACAAAAACAACCCAGCCAATCGACCTCAATAGGTGACTACTGTAGCTGAGCAAAGAGGTGGGCTGGTGGAGTGGGTGGAGTTGTCACAAGGGTCATGAATGTTTTTAAACACTGTTCACAGGCAGGGCCCTGTAGGAATGCCTTACAGCTCAGAATAAACCTTAAAGTCAATGGCATATTTTTATTTTTCCTGAAGCCAACGGAAATTCTGTTGTTCACTGATGGCCTGGTAGAGTTCATCTAGTGCTTCACTCCTATTGCTGGTGTTAGCAGTAGGAGGAATGTATGCAGTTATCAACAGAATTACTGAGTACTCCCTACATAATTAGAAAGGCCGACACTTGATGATAATAAACTCCACCAATGGAACACAGTGTTTATTAACAATAGCAGCATCCCGACACCAAGCATCGCTGATGTAAACACAAACTCCCCCTCCATGCATTTTACATCCTTCCACAAGGACTCAGTCAGCTTGGTAGCATGTTAGCGCCGGTAGCCTCATGATGCACAGATCTCAGGAGCTGTATATGATCTATTTTGTCGTCCAGTGAGTGTACATTGGCCATATTGAGGGATGGTATTGCGGGTCTGTGTGGGCTAGCTGCTAGCCTAGCATGGATGCCTCCACATTTACGCCGCTTCTGTTTTCACTCACAACGCTTCCGATGCCTCCTCTCAGGAGGTGATGCAACTGGCATGTCCGGTGATGTCAGAATCCGGCGGAGAAGAGATGTAGTGCAGTAAAAGTACACAATGTGCCTCTAAAATGTAGTGAAGTCATAGTATGAAGTAGCACAAAGTAGCAGGAAAAAAAATACTCAAGTAAAGTGCAGATACCTCAAAATTGTTCTTAGGTACAGTATTTGAGTTAATGTACTTAGTTACTTTTCACCACTGTCTCCATCAATAAGGCTACACAAAAGCTGGTTTGAATAACAGGCATTTGACCACTTGGAGTTTACCAGAGGTATTTTGAAGAACTCAGAGCATGAGAACAAAGATTCTCTGGTCTGATGGAACAAAACATGAATGCTTTGGGCAGAACTCCAAGCACCATGACTAGTGAACAGCCGGCACTGCATACCACCTGGTTAATACCGTCCCTACCTTGAAGCATGGTGGTGGCAGTGTCATACTATGTGGTTGCCTGTCAGCAGCAAAAACAGGAAGCCTGGTCAGAACTGAGGGAAGCATGAATGCAGCCAAATACAAAGGTCTTTGAAGAAAACCTGCTTCATAGTGTAGTGACCTGACACTGGGGCAATGTTCAACTTTCAGCACAACAATGATCTGAAGCATACATCCAAGACAACACTGGAGTGTCTTCAGGACAAGTCTATGACTGTCAATGAGTAGCCCAGACAAATAGCAGACAGAAACCCATAAACATTTGTTGAGGGACCTGAATATGGCAGTTCACAAATGCTTCCCATCCAGTCTGAAAGAGCTTGAGAGGGTTTTCAGTAACAGAAAGAATGAAATAAACTGCCTAAATTCCAGTGTGCAAAGCTTGTAGAGACTAACCTAAGAACACTCACACTGTAATTTCTGGTGCTTCTACAAAGTACTGAATTAAGGTTCTGAATAATTTTGTAAATATCATTTACAAAATTTATTGGCGATTAACAGGCAAAAAGTACCTCTTATTGTATGATCGACAAAAATGTCAATTTTGACCCTTTAAAATTACATCAACAACACAATGAAGTGTGCAAAAAATGAAGGAGTCAACTTCCTGAAGCCATTGTACATTTTCCAGGTGCCTTTTTGATTCCCTACCTGATCCTGCTAGTGCTGGAGGGAATGCCTCTCCTGCTGCTGGAGTTTGCAATTGGCCAGCGTCTCAGGAAAGGCAGTGTGGGAGTGTGGCGGGCCATCAGCCCCTATCTGACTGGTATTGGTAAGAAAAACTGACTCCACAACAGTCTGTCCAAAGCAGAGGCAAAAGAACAACCTCTTTACAGCACAGCAACACAAAGAATACAGTATCTGGCCTCCTGTTTGTGTGGTTATCATAGTGAGTGATGTTGTCCCTCAGGCATAGCCTCCATGCTGGTGTCCTTTCTGATTGGACTGTACTATAACACCTTAATAGCCTGGATCATGTGGTACCTCTTCAATTCCTTTCAAGACCCACTGCCATGGACCCAGTGTCCTCTCAGTAACAATGGGACAGGTATTTGGAATTACATACATGTACTCAAGCAAATTAAGTACCCTACTTGTGATTAAAAAATTTGCAGAGGACTGTTTCTTGCTCCTGCAGAATTTGTACCAGAGTGTCAGCAGAGCTCCACAGTGGAATACTATTTTTACAGAGTGACCCTGAATAGTTCAGCCTCCATATCTGACTCTGGGGGTATCCACTGGCCCATAGCAGTCTGCCTATTAGGTGCCTGGACAGTCATCGCTATCTGCTACATACGGGGGATCAGGACGTCGGGCAAGGTTTGTTGTAAATGCTGTCAAGTGCTATGCATTACTGAATCACCATTAGCAATATTATTTTACATTTTTATATCCTGTTTATGTCCTCAGGCAGTGTACATCACATCCATCCTGCCTTACATAGTACTGGCCATCTTCCTCATCCGAGGACTGGTTCTTAAAGGCGCCCTGAGTGGAATAAAGTTTCTCTACACACCAGCTGTATGTTTAAAATCATCACTGTTAAGCATACACACACACACACACAACACACCACATCATATATGCCTCAATCTCACAGGTGGAAGAACTGCTAAAACCATCAACTTGGCTGGATGCAGGTGCCCAGGTCTTTTATGCCTTAAGCATAGCATGGGGAGGCCTCATCTCCTTCTCAAGCTACAACCCCATTCAGTAAGAGACATTTAGAAGACCTATTGTGTTTTATAACCACACAGCAGTTCAAGCCTAACTTTTAAAAATGCCAATGTCATACATGATGTCTCCTGAACTTTTTATCTGTTTTTTTTTTCCAAGCAACAACTGTATGCAAGATGCTGTGATTCTGTCTGCTGTAACTGGCCTCACCTCAGTCTATGCTGCCACAGTCACCTACACCATCATTGGCTTCATGGCCACAGACAAATATGATCATTGTATCAGTGAGTGAGTAGTCACAGGATGTGGGTAATCCTAAAAGTATATTCCCATTTATTCTGCATTTTAAATCAAAATGTAAAGTTAAACTCAACTTTTAATTCTGATAATTTGAGAAACAAAAAGTTGATTTTCTACGCAGAACTCAAATTCGTCACCATTTTGATGGGGTCACTGTTTTGAAACATTGATTCAAGTAATCCAGAGTTACTAACCAGTGACATGTTTTGTTCCTAGAAACATTATGACATTATTAAATGTATTTGATCTTCCTGAAGAAAGCATCACTATAAGAAACTATGAGGCAGTGTTCAGTCACCTCAACAGCTCCTATCCTGATATTGTTCTTGGACTAAACATCAAAACCTGTGACATGCAGAAATATCTCAGTGAGGTAACTATATCACTGAATTAGGCTCAGATTGCTGAGTTATTTTTATTTTGTACCCTAACATGCATTGTGTTTGTTCAGGGAGTGGAGGGAACAGGTCTGGCCTTTATTGTGTTTACAGAAGCCATCACCAAGATGCCTGGTTCTCCAGCCTGGTCTGTTCTCTTTTTCATCATGCTTCTCTGCTTGGGGCTCTCAACCCTGTTTGGCAACATTGAAGGAGTGGTGGTCCCCTTGAAAGATCTGAATGTGTTTCCAAAAAAATGGCCCCAAGAAGCACTGACTGGTAAAGCTGAAACACTATACACATCAGCTTTGCAGCCCCATATGAATTAATTGTCTGGCTTCTGTCTGAACACAATTTCCCTTGTTTTTGTGTATGCTGTGTTTCAGTAACAACATGTGTCGTCGCCTTCATCATCTCCCTCCTGTTTGCACAACATTCAGGGATTTATTGGGTAACTCTGTTTGACAACTTTGCTGGATCTATTCCACTTCTGACAATTGGATTATTTGAGATGATAGCTGTTGTTTACATCTACGGCATAGACAGGTTAGTGCACTAAATTGCTGAACAGCCTACTGTGAAATTACCACATATTTGTGCTCCATTCTAAAAATGAATGTTTGAACAGGCAGTCGTCAAGCTGTACCTGTTACTGAGCAAAACTGTATGCACATGGCAGAAATCCCTTGATGAAATTTTTGTGATAATATTAGTTGTCCATTTTATGCATTTAGCTGTGCTAAACAATATTTTTAGAGTGACAATGGGAAACAACTATGTATGATGTGAAAGGGGTCAGTGGTAGTGGTAAACCAATATACGTTTAACTATCACCCACGTTGTAGTTCCACTTTACTCTCCACATTGGTATGCTTTTACACCTCACACCTTCTGTTTCATTGGTATCCTATCTATTTTATTTAGTCTGTGATACATGTTTTGCATGTACCTGTATGGTTTGTTTTGTATGTGATGCTACAGTATCTTGGCCAGGACAGCCCTGTCAAACAGATTGCTGTCTCAGTGAGGAATTCTCCTGATTAAATAGTTGTATATTATAATCTAGTTAAAACCTACTTCTGTTGCAGGTTCAATGCAGACTTGGAGTTCATGATTGGACATAAGCCCTCCATCTTCTGGCAGGTTTTGTGGAGGTTCATCAGCCCTCTAATTATCCTTGTTATCTTAGTTTTCTACCTGGTTGGCCTAGCCCAGGAGGAGCTCACCTATTTAGTCTGGGACCTCAACTCTGTAAGCATGTCATGACACTAGCGTGTGTTCATTCATTTTGGGGTGTATCAGATCTCAGTGTCAGCATTAATCCTTTTTTTTAACATCCTTCATCAAAAAATAGACAAATTCACAATATCATAAAACATATTTATGGTAAACACTGTTGATAGTACAACACATAACGGTAATGTTGGTGCTAATCATGCTGTTTTGTGGTTTACAGGAGGAGTTTCCATATCTGTCACTGGTATCATACCCTGCATGGATCAATGCTATCATCTTTCTCTTGGCAGGAGTCCCCACACTGGCAGTGCCTGTATATGCTTTATGTAGACTGGTTTTTGTTTGCTGTAAAAGAAAACATGTATCCAGAGACAAATAAAATACATTATTTAATCTGTTTCAGCGCTTTATTTAAATATATACACACGTACACATTGTTTTGTTTATTAACATTGCTTGTTTGTGAGATTTGGGCTAACTTTATATTGTATTATTGATTTGTTTTTGGACTCTGTGGCACTGCGTTGGGACAATTGTGTGGGGGTAACAACTGATGGCGCAGCTTCCATGACTGGGAAAAACTCAGGAGTTGTGAAAAAAATCCTGGAGAGAGCGCTGAATGAGACATGGACTCACTGCTTTCTTCACCGAGAAGCACTTGTGGCTAAGGATATCGTGCCAGAGCTTGATACAACACTGAAAGATGCCATAAAAATAGTGAACTACATTAAATGGAGCGCCAAGGACAGCTGCTGTTTCACACAGCTGTGCAAAGACCTGGGATCAGAGCGCGTCCAGTTGTTGTATCGTTCAGAAGTTTGCTGGCTTTCGAGAGGAAAGGTAATGTCACGCTTTTACGAACTTAAACATGAAATCACTGCCTTCCTCTCACACAATAACTCTCTGTACACTGACATGCTCAGTGATGAACTCTGGCTCTTGCACGTGGCGTATCTTGCCGATGTGTTCGAGCACCTCAACACTTTAAACGTGTCTATGCAGGGGAGAGGACACATCTTTGAATAAACTGGCAGTCACTGTCTTCAAAAATAAGTTGAGGTTGTGGATAAATCACTGACTAAAAACAGACTTGACATGTTTCCCAACACTTGCCACGCAGCACGAGAGCTAAATACAGTGGCCAAAAATGCCCTGAAAATTATCTATCTATCACTGTGCATCTGACCAGTCTACACACTTGCTTTGAGGACTGCTTTCCAGAGAAACACGATAGTCACTGGATAAGAGATCCCTTTGGAATTGACATGGAAAGCGTTGTGTTGCCAAGCAGCAAGGAGAATCAGCTGGTCAAGCTGCCATGTGACCAGATGCTGAGAAAGAAATTTGATAAGGTACGGCTCCCCCATTTCTGGTGCAAATACGTGATGTCTGAATATCCCTCCCTCACTACATTGGCAGTCAAAGCAATCCTACTGTTCACAACAACCTATCTGTGTTAAAGTGGCTTCTCCACTTTGGTACAGCTCAAGTCAAAGCGAAGGAACAGCTTGGACACTGAACATGATCTGGGAGTAGCTCTGTCTACTATCAGCCCAGACATTGAAACTGTTGTCAGAACTAAAGGACAACTACAGCTATCTCATTAGTTCACTGTAAACTTGTTTATAAAAGTGATTCAGAGCGTTCACAAATTATTCAGTGTTCACCTGAGTATAAACACAGTGTAACCTGAACTAAACAGTTCACATGAATTATCATGAGCTTTACTCATGAGCTTCGTGTCTACTGCACTAGCCGTTAGCAGCCTATTGTAGTGTGTCGCTAGCTGTTAGCATGATCCAACTCCTTTGTGCTGTACTGCGCATGCTAATGCAGCTAATTAGCCGTGACTTGCTTATAAAAGCGATTCAGACCATTCACAAATTATTCAGTGTTCACCTGCCTGAGTATAAACACAGTGTAACCTGAACTAAACAGTTCACATGAATTATCATGAGCTTTACTCATGAGCTTCGTGTCTACTGCGCTAGCATGAACAGCGTATTATAGTGCTATGAGGAAGTGAGCTAATGTCTCCTGCAAAATAAATTGATATAAGTTTACCTTGCGATGGTTCCGTTCTGATATAATCCTTCTTTGGTCAGGCTTCATCAGAAAAGTACAACATGTTTGGGGAAAAAAGCATTAAGTTGCTGTCTAGCAGAGCAAGTTCTCTGTGTTTGAAAGAACAGCCGCATTGACACAGTATTCACCGCAGAGCGTGTGAATGGTGTGAATGAATAGCGGTTTGCTATCGGCGCACCCACTGCAATGTAAAAAACCTCCTGGTCAACAATTGACAATTGAAGAAAAACTATAAGTCCTATGGAAACAATTTCTTCATAGTGAGCAGCAGGAGGCTTCAACAAAAAAGCTGATCACCTTGTTGGACTCAACCGTCCTGCATGTTCGTTTCTGAGGAAGAGTTGAAGTCAGAACAACCTTTAAAATATTTATTACAATGTTAAAGAAAAGCAATCACAGAGCGCTCTGGGTTCCAACTATTCTGAAGCCCTTTCCAAACAACACAGGTGTGCCTCGGTCTTTCTTCAGAAAAGAGGAGCCCCTATACTTCCTGAACCCAGTAATGTGTACAATTTTTGAATGTAGCTAGATCTGACTCCATCCGTGTTGCTCTTCATCCTCATTCCTTATTTGGTTCATTCGACCTCATTCTGACCCCTCATTGGTGTTTCCTGTTGCCAGGCAGATTGGATCTGTGAATTCTGAGAACAACATTCTGACCTTCTGCAACAGACATTACACATCCTACACATGTCTACAACAGTTAGTCATTGTTAGCAGTTAGGGATAGCACCTCTGACTCCTGCAGGAAGCTCATGTCTTATCTACCCTTGAGACAGGCGACCGATTGCAGGTTGGTATGCAACCTGACCTTGTTCCTGCTTGTGGTTTTCCTTTCTGATACTTACAGCCTGCACCTGTTCTGTTATTATCAGCTCTGGGTCTCCTGCATTCTCAAAGACAAGTGAAATGGTTAAATGAAAGGCAATTATAAAGCATATGATACTGAAATAAACATGTAAATATTATTTGCTAATGCAGATTATAATGTTGATTATAGAAGGCTAAACATAAAAGAACTTTTTACCCAACTCACAACTCTCTTGCAGACAGTTTTGTCATCTCAGAAATCATAGTCTGTACCTGGCTTCTCATTTTTTGTTTCCTGTTGATCCGAGTCTCCTCACTTTAACACACACTCACACACAGCATTTCAAGTGCATAGGTTAAGTCATTGTAAAGGTTAAGCTGGTTAAACAATCTTTAAAGCAGTTTTGCAAATACATAACATGGCACTATATTATTCTGTCAAGAATTTCTTTCTACAAACCTCTATGTCAAGATATTCCAGAAAATTAAGAAGCAGTGGTGATTTACAAATGCCATAACTTTTGTTTTGAAGGGATATTCTGAATCGTTTTTTCCAATGGCCGTCTATGGCACAATGAGAGAGCACTCTCTCTGGAATGTGCAATGTTGGGCAAATACTGTACATCCCATCCCAATAACAATGGCATAGATAGACTGTGACAATTTTCTCTATAATTTTCATCCATTATATTATAAGGATGGCAGAATAAGAGCAGAAAAACGGGCAAGAAATTGTCAATGGAGCTATTCAAAGTGAATGGAGAAATACACAAGCACTAGAGCTAAATACAGCTGAACTTCTCAATAGATGAATAGAGTTGAAATGGCATTTCTAGCCCAAGGTGTGCCAGAGATGTTAAGGTTCAAATTTTCCCATGAGAAAGGGAAATGTTTTGTGCAAAAATGCTGAATTTATTAAAAAGTATAAATGTTACAAAAAAGATGAGGACAAGCAAGCATGTCCTTGAAAAGCTGAAATCAATTGTTGAAACAGCTGAAGGATGAGAAGAAATGGCTGAAGTTCTTTCTTGAAATAGTTGAGAAGAAATGGCTGAAGTTTTTTGTTGAATAATCTGAAGGATGAGATGTAAAAAATACAAGCTGGAATGTCCTTGAAGAGCTGAACATTTTGATACCTGAATGGCTTTTCTAGCTGAAAGTATTGTGAACTCATTAAGATGTGACAATTTTTCCTTCTGGTCCTCACAAAGTAGGTAAAACCAGTAGGTATGTAGGTGTGTGTGTGTGTGTGTGAGAGAGAAAGTAGTCCTAGAGTGTGGCTATTGAAATGAAACATAAAATGTAAACATCAAGTATACAAAAACCATAAAAAATATCAAAAAGCTGTTTACAGTATGAATAGCTGAAGAATTGCCAATTGACAGTTGACATGGTGTTTCTATCTGAAAGTATGCTTCTGAAGAGAAACATGAATGTCCTTGAAGAGCTGAACATTTTAATAGCTGAAATAGCTGAAAGTATGCTGAAGTAGAATTATCCCCTTCAAACCTTTGAAAAAATCAACTGGACTTAGATTAAGTTTAGAAAAATTCTGAATAGAAGCATGTATGTCCTTGAACAGCTGAACATTTTGACAGCTGAGAAAGCTGAAAATATGCTGAAGTAGAATTTCCCCATTCATTTCAATGGGGCATGATTTTCAAAATAAAGCTAAAAATTTCAAACTATGAAGTTTAGAAAAATTCTGAATAAAAGCATGAATGTCCTTGAAGAGATGAACATTGTGATAGCTGAAAGTATGCAGAAGTAAAAATTTCCCCATTCATTTGAATGGGGCAAGATTTTCAAAATAAAGCTAAATATTTCAAGAGTATGAAATTTTGAAAAATACTGAATAAAAGCATGAATGTCCTTGAAGAGCTGAACATTTTGATACCTAAAATAGCTGAAAGTATGCTGAAGAAGAATTTTCCAATTCATTTGAATGGGGTAAAATTTTTAAAATAAAGCTAAATATTTCAAAAGTATGAAGTTTAGAAAAATTCTGAAGAGAAGCATGAATGTCCTTGAAGACCTGAACATTTTCATAGCTGAAAGTATGCTGAAGTTGAATTTCCCCATTCAAATGAATGGGGCAAAATTGTCAGAATAAATGCTGAATATTTTCAAAAGCATGAAAGTTGAAAAAAACCTTGCCTATACACCATAATGTCCTGAAAAGGCTAAACATTTTGATACCAGAATGGCTTTTCTAGCATGAAAATATACTGAACTTATTAAGATGTGAACATTTTGCTATTGGTCCCCGCATAGTAGGTAAAAGAAGTAGTGTTGTGTGTGTGTGTGTGTGTGTGTGTGTGTGTGTGTGTGTGTGTGTGTGTGTGTGTGTGTGTGTGTGTGTGTGTGTG
>NW_018128282.1:167393-168760 GCF_001952655.1 Monopterus albus
ATGGGGTAGGACTAGATAAGTCTAACTTCTTCCTACTCCGTTCAAGCATGTACTAGGTATAAGCAAATTGATAATGTATTTGTGGATATGTGTGAAATTATGTGTGTTGACAAATTGACCGTTGTTACATGTTTGAAAGAATAAATCAAATAAAATCAAATCAAATCAAAATGATCAGCTCTTACAGGAGATTCATGCTACTACTCAATTTTTTCTAAATCTCATACCTTTGAAATATTTAGCTTTATTTTGAAAATCTTGCCCCATTGAAATGAAAGGGGGAAATTCTACTTCAGCGTAATGTCAGGTATCAAAATGTTCAGGTCCTCAAGGACATTCATGCTTCTATTCACAATTTTTCTAAACTTCATACTTTTAAAATATTTAGCTTTATTTTGAAAATCTTGCCCCATTGAAATGAAAGGGGGAAATTCTACTTCAGCGTAATGTCAGGTATCAAAATGTTCAGGTCCTCAAGGACATTCATGCTTCTATTCACAATTTTTCTAAACTTCATACTTTTAAAATATTTAGCTTTATTTTGAAAATCTTGCCCCATTGAAATGAAAGGGGGAAATTCTACTTCAGCGTAATGTCAGGTATCAAAATGTTCAGGTCCTCAAGGACATTCATGCTTCTATTCACAATTTTTCTAAACTTCATACTTTTAAAATATTTAGCTTTATTTTGAAAATCTTGCCCCATTGAAATGAAAGGGGGAAATTCTACTTCAGCGTAATGTCAGGTATCAAAATGTTCAGGTCCTCAAGGACATTCATGCTTCTATTCACAATTTTTCTAAACTTCATACTTTTAAAATATTTAGCTTTATTTTGAAAATCTTGCCCCATTGAAATGAAAGGGGGAAATTCTACTTCAGCGTAATGTCAGGTATCAAAATGTTCAGGTCCTCAAGGACATTCATGCTTCTATTCACAATTTTTCTAAACTTCATACTTTTAAAATATTTAGCTTTATTTTGAAAATTATGCCCCATTGAAATGAATGGGGGAAATTCTACTTCAGCATAATGTTAGGTATCAAAATCTTCGGTCCTCAAGGACATTCATGCTTCTATTCACAATTTTTCTAAACTTCATACTTTTGAAATATATAGCTTTATTTTGAAAAGCTTGCCCCATTTAAATGAATGGTAAAATTCTACTTCAGCATACTTTGTTATAAAAAAGTTCAGCTCCTCAAGGACATCCATGCTTCTATGCAGAATTTTTCTGAACTTCATACTTTTGAAATATTTAGCTTTATTTTGAAAGTTTTATCCCATTCAAATGAATGGGGAAATTCCACACTCAGCATAATTTCAGCTATTACTGTCAGGTCCGCTCGGCGCGACCTGCCTCTCCTTC
>NW_018128282.1:174877-176216 GCF_001952655.1 Monopterus albus
CATTTTATGTCCTAGGAACATGATCAGTCAATGATATACAATTAAATGTGCCAAAGAATGGGAAAGCATTCATATGGAAACTCAGTATAGGAGTTAAATGATGTTTACCCATTATTTGGCCCCAAAGAGGGGGGTGCCGGGCCATTTTACATAAAAACCAATAGATTACTAATAATAAAGTTGTAGTTATTGACTTCTAAATGAGTATTCGTCCCTTGGGGCTGTCATTTCCATCCTTCAGAATAAAATTGAGGAAGAAAGTTTTGCACTTTATTACCCCAAAGGGTCATCTGACAGTGCATCATGTTGTAAAGATAACAGTGGGTTCAAGAGTGAAAACTAAAAATAGTATTTTTATTTCTTTGCATTTTCAGGTAGTCCAGTTCTATTTTTTCAAATAGGCCCAGCTGGAATATAAACACACTAATGAATCTCTATGGTGGACCAGAGAGTAGAAACAGGTTTCTTTGTGATGGCCTTTGTGAATACAATAAAGGCCAGATCTGTTCCCTCTACTCCCTGGAAAACAAGAGCACATTCGCCTGCAGCACTTGATGGACTCATGGACTGAGGAAGGAATAAAAACATGTTCATATAATTATAAGGTCCACAAAAGAAACCATACATCACTGAGAAAGCTTCTCAGGCTGTAGGCTCTTGAATGACCTTTGGTGCTGTAGTGTTAAACATTTGCAGCATTTCATCATAGGTGCTCTCTGTGATGGTCCCCGCAGCCAGATCAAAGGAGGAAATTCAGAAGTATATGTAACTAAAAGATTTGTTTGGTAAAAAAAAAAAAACTTTAGTTTTTGCTTTATTAATTCAAATATATCAATATAATATTCCATGCACATACCCATTAAGGCAGATACCAAACTGTTCTGTTGCACAGAAGCCAGAAGCTAGATAACAGTGGTGGCATAGACAGAAGTACAGCCATTAATAATGAAGATTATAACAGCATCTTGCTCACAGTTGTTGCTAGAAAAAGGCAAATAATTATGGTAAACATTTGCAACATAAAGCATTTCAGTTTTTAGAACTTTAGATATACATCGATCAGGCATAACATTATGACCACCTACCTAAAACTGTTTACATAGGAGTTAATGTGGCGTTGGTTGGCACTCATGTCACTCTGCAGTTCACTATGCATGTTCTGTGAATCCATTTGCTTCCACACTTATACTGTAAGGAAGAGCACAGATATGTCTAAAATTCAGTGAAAAACCGATGTAAAAAGAATGAAAACTGTGGTTGTGAGGACAAGTTAGGGAGAATTTTTTAGACAAATTCAACAGCCTCACCACTCATTGTGTGATATCACCACTACAGCCCC
>NW_018128282.1:176232-178163 GCF_001952655.1 Monopterus albus
TCCCTTCATAGATACCAATGTACAGTATTTCTCATTTTCAACCATTTTAACAAAGATTCAAATCAAATTTAATCTTAAAAGTTAAAAGTTTAATCTATAGTAGGTCAAGCTCATCACCAGTGAGCCGTGGACGTCCATGACCCTACACACAATATAGAGACCACTTCTCATCAGAATTAATTTGACAGGTCCAGGCGACCAATCAGAATCGGACCCTGCCCCCATCCAATCAGAATCGTTGTCCCGCCCTCTCACCCCTTACGTCTGTTGACAGAGATAAGGAAACTGCAGTTAATTATCTATGAATGATAAAAAAGATATCTGATGTAGCCCCACCCCGCATATCCTGACATAGATAAGTACAGAACGAATAACTGTATATGACTGATAATAAAGATATAGGTTGTGTCCAGACAAACCATTGTCTTATCATCAACCACAGAGGTCAACCACTTGTTCCTGATAAGTTTGAATGTTTCTAACTTGTTTGTAAAATAATCTATTTAAGAATGATGAGTGTGAAATAAAAACTTAACAGTGACTCTGGAGGTTATTGTACATTTATTTTCTGTACAAAAAGGAGCAGTCTCTACACAGAATGTCAACCCAGTCTGAGGGTGGAAAAAGCTCAGTGAACAGCATATGAATGCGCATCTTCATATATTATAACATATATCCAAACAGATAGGGGGAACAGATTACCTTTTTAAATCATCCCTCTGTCCCAGTTTGCATCAGTTTCAACAATCACAAGTTGTTTTTTGACAGCTTTTCCATGGCCCCCAGTCATTCACATAGCTATGCAGTGGTTGGTAGCCCCGTCTGTAATCATAGATAGCAACACAGTACCTGTTTTTGGAGATAAACACAAGCTCTCTGTCACAACGTCTATCAAAATGTTCAGCTCCTCAAGGACATTCATGCTTCTATTTAGGATTCTTTTAAACTTCATACTTTTTTAAATATTTAGTTTTATTTTGAAAGTTTTTTCCCATTCAAATGAATGGGGAAATTCTACCGTCATCATACTTTCAGCTATTTCAGGTATCAAAATGTTCAGCTGTTCAAGGATATTCATGCTTCTATTCAGAACTTTTCTAAACTTCATACTTTTAAAATATTTAGCTTTATTTTGAAAATCTTGCCCCATTCAAATGAATGGGAAAATTCTACTTCAGTATACTTTCAGCTATTTCAGCTATCAAAATATTCAGCTCTTCATGGACATTCATGGTTCGCTTCAGGATTTTTCCAAACCTTATACCTTTGAAATATTTAGCTTTATTTTGAAACTTTTGCCCCATACAAATAAATGGGAAAACTCTACTTCAGCATACTTTCAGCTATTTCAGGTAGCAATATGTTCAGCTCTTCAAGGACATCCATGCTTGTCTTCAGAATTTTTTTACATTTTTGAGCTTCATCCTGGTGGGTGCCTATTTAAAGCTGCAGGCCCATGCTAGCACACTACACCTCCTGACAAAACAGATAACTAGCATGGAACATGTAGAACATCCCGACTCTCCACTCATTGTTCTAGGGGACTTTAACAGAGCAAATCTGTCCTATGAACTGACAAAATACAGACAGCACGTTACCTGTCCCACCAGGGACAAAACCACACTGGACCACTGCTACACAATAAAAGACACCTATTGCTCTGTCCCCCATGTAGCCCTTGGACTCTCATATCACTGTATGGTCCATCTTATTCCCACCTACAGACAGAAACTTAAAGCGAAGAGCTGGACTGAGGAGGCTAAGTCAGAGCTACAGGCAGGGGTGGTGCTAGCAGTTTTGGGCCAAATGAAAAAATTTGAAGTTGGGCCCTCTACCCACGGCGCCCGTGGCTACAGGTCTGCTTTGACTGCATAGACTGCAGTGTATTTGAGATGCAGCTACGAACCTGGATGAACTCACCGACACTGTCA
>NW_018128282.1:184652-189043 GCF_001952655.1 Monopterus albus
AAGTATCCACTACGAGCCCAGAGTCTCCAAGTGTGATTGGCTTCTGCTGCTTTTTTAAGAGGGTCATGATTTTAGTCTTCTCTAGGTTGATCCGCAGTCCAGTCTTGGATGCTTCATGGGCTAGGCTATCGGTTTTCTGTTGCATATGTTGGCATTTCTGGGACATCAGGCACAAGTCATCCGCAAAGTCCAGGTCTTCAAGGAATTGAGTCAGGGACCACTGGATTCCGGTTTTTCCTGTTTTAATTGTCTGATGCATCACCCAGTCGACCACTAACAGGAAGATCATTGGGGAGAGCATGCATCCTTGTCGGACTCCTGTTCTCACCTCAAACTCCTCTGTCAATTTGTCGTTATGGATAATTTGGCGTGTGGCGCCTTCATAAAGTTGCTGGATCAGGGTGATGAAACTTTGAAACTCACACGCTACAGAAACCAAAGAACTGGCTAGAGAGAGTGAAATACTTTAGATCCTGTCAGAGACACTTACTGCTTGAACAGAGTTACATTCACGACGTGTCTCTAGATACCTAAGTGCTCTCTTCTCCTCTTCTCTTAGCTTTGCGTCTGCCTGCAGGAAACACACAGTAGCACAAAACACACACACTAAGAATCAAGGTTATCCAAACCAACAATCAAAACTCTCACTCTGCAAGGTTACAACTTTTTCCCGTCAAAGCATATGTCAAAACATTGCTATATGTGGGAGGAACTCATAGTGTATCTGTACTTAATATTCAAACCAGATGTCCTCAGACCAGATCTGGGCCACCTGCGTATGTGCCCCTAGACCCGATTCCTCTCCGACCTCTGACTGTGCTTCCGCTGTCAGAACGGTCAGATCAGAATCCATGTGGTCGTTTTAACATCTCCTCTGCACATACGGCCTGTCGTCATCATTTGGCGTCAGCCCCTCAGACTGGTAATAATAAACATGGAGGAGAGCGACGACAGCGATGAGGTCAGGGGAGAGAGCAGGACGTTTCACATGTGGTGGACGTTTATGGAGAAGCTTCTGATGAGGCCAAACTGGGAGGAACATATTATAACCCAGCGGTTTGGGAGGAAGCTGGGCCATTTGACCGTCGCACACACCACCTGGTTGTTATTCTTGTGCGCACATGGCTCACATTTTAGTTACATCTGTGCATGTGTGGCAGTTTAGGAGCTCAGCGGTGTTCACACCGGAGCCGGGTACACGGCACCAACACACACGGACGGGAAGCAGCAACACAACGAGGTCAGAGCTGAGCTTTAGCCTAAGATGTAGACACAGCCTTAAAGATGCCACCCTAAGATCAGTAAAATATTTTGTTTCACGGACTAAATAATTAACCAAAAAAAAAAAGAATTGAAAATAAAAATAACTAGGTGCAACCTTAATGTCACTTTGTAGGCACTTTAATTTTTCTTTAATGGCATCCCACATCTGAACGTAACCATATGCTTCATGCTAACCCCTGTACTTGTAATAATTATTGTAGCATACATATTTCATGTAGTTCTGGACGCCATTCTGTTGCAGGTAGGACGGTGCCTGTGTTCTGTAAAACCTCTCTGTAGAGTCCAGGTAGGCTTTCTCAAAGTTATCCCTGTAGATCTGCAGCTTGTCCTCCGAGTTAGAACACAGGTTTACTAGTGAGACAGAAGGACAGAGAGGGGGACAAAAAGTGGCTGTTACCGTAGTGTTTCTTCTTTAGAAATGTTCATAAAGTATTCAGTTTGTATTAATATCCTCTCCAGATATGTAAAGTAGAGCTGCAGAGATAAAGGTTTGTTTAACTGTACAGATTTGAAATAACTATTGTGTCTCTATTTATTGCTACATGTTTGTGCACTCACTGCCAATAATGTGCTCCTCTCTGCGACTGAATGCTCTCCCATGAGTTTATTTCTGTCTGTCTTACCATACGACTCTCGTACTCCTATAACGAGCTGGGAGTCGAAGGCCTCCCCCAGCCTCTCAGCGTGCACCAGCTTCATGGCGCTGTCCTGCAGGCGACTCTTAATGTTGGAAAAGATCGACTCGTTCCACGTGTCCAGCATCAGCTGGAAAGCATAAGGTAGGTAGAGTGATAAATGAGTATCAAGTGCAGCAAAAATATGAGTTATCCTACATTCCATCCATTCCAAGAATAGTTAAGGTAGAACATCATTCTCCCAGGGATCAAACCAAGATCACCATTCATACTTTAAGCTGTTCTCTCATAAGAGGATTTGTGGGGTGTCTGACTCTTTGCTACTCACTACCGCCTACATGTAACACTGATTATTTTGGAATCTAAAGTTTTCTTCTGTCTCACATCCGCTCCATCTCACAAATCTCTTCTTCCTTTTATGACTCCTCGCCTTTATCTTCTCCGGTCTTCTTGACCTGCTTTAGCTGCTTATGATTTTAAATCATTCTTTTCTTTTCATCTATTCCCCTCCTGTTCCTCTCACCTATGGAGCAAAATGTTGTTGTCCACAATGACTCCTTCTGCTCCTGCAATTCTCTTCCTTCCATCTTACTGCTTCCTTTTATGCCATTTTGTCCAATCTCTTAATGCAGTCCAAACCTTGGCCTTTCAACCTGCTCTCACCTTGCGTACGATGCTGTCCTCCATGTTTGTTTTCTTGTTGCTGCCTTGTTTGCCCATCAGAGTGATCTCCAGCTGACAGAAGGGTTTGGGCAGGATGTCGCATTGGGTGAAGAACTTCCTCCACTCTGCAATGTAGGCTTTTAGCAGCGCCGTGTCATCCTGGTGGCTCAGCACCCGCTGCCATGGCAACAGATACAAGGAAAAGTTAATTATTATAATTAAAATTTTATAAAAGACATAATCTAGACCATGACATTCAGTTTGTCCAAGACTGTGGATGTTCAAGGCACCGATTCTGAAGTTTGTGGAATGAAACAGAGACAATGACAAATGAGAGGACAGCCCAGCACAGAGAATCACAGTGAGGTACTGGGCCACCACGTGACACCAGAACAGCTCCACCTTGACTCTCCAGGTCTCTGAACCCTCCTGGACGGATGAACACCGTTCTTCCAACAGATGTTCCCTCAAGTGGTGTTTTGATGATGGTGGTGGAGACGCTGTCTAACACGTCGCTCCAACATCTCCCATAGCTGTTCAACTGGGCTGAGACCTGGTGACTGGGAAGGCCACAGCATCTGGTTCACATCATGGTCATCCTCATCAGACCAGTCAGTGACCCCTGGTCACTGTCATCCTGGAGGGGACCACTCAGTTATGCAGGTTTTTCCTTTCATTTGTCACAGTCTGTCTGACCAATAAAAACATTCATCCATCCTCCATGTGCCCATCAGCAACAAACAGTTCCTCCCAGAAACAGAGCTTTGTTGCAGCAAAATGTAGCCAATGAAAGTCAGTTTCATTTGTAGAGCACCCCACCAATACAAAGGCACAGAAAACACAAACAACATTAAAAACAATAAGCATTAAATCAATCTATTAACACCAAGCCAAACATCATCACCTCATTTAACCAGCACAAACACACTGACACACATGCTACTTACAGCCTGTGCTTGTTTGATGAAGTCTAGGATGTCCTCTTTGAGAGCCTGGTGGATTTTGGCTGGTCCTTTATCATCCCACAGACACACAGCATGGACATCTCTGGAGGACAGGAGGTAAGAAATTGAGCCTCCATCTCACAAGGATTTATGATCACTGATAGAGTCCTGTGAGCACCAACAGGATGAACTGTGCCCTTGTGTGACTTAATTTTTAGAGCAACATACCAACTGGTATCCCAGCTGCTGCCTGGGATATATGACTAATTTGAACCTGTTTTAATGATCGGTGGCTTTGTCGCAACATGTGTTGCTGCTCCAAACATTGCACCTCCATCTCTAGGGCACTCTTTAGGCTTTTACTCGACGTCACCAATGTCCACATAGTATGTACCTGTAGATGTTTTTTTTTAATGCAACACACCCTTCCATAGCTCTTGAAGGGGGTTATAGAGTAAATGGTATTTAAATGTGTTCCTGTTCCCTTCTCCTCTTTCACCAGCAAGCACCAGCTTCCTCTTCTTAACCACTTTTACTCTCCACCTTATCCGCTTGTTATTTAAGGTTAGTGAGATGAATCAAGTCTATTATATTTATAGCCAGTATCATGAAGAATATCACAGAATGCAGGTTGTTGTCAATGTTGTAGAGCAACAACAATGGCACAGTATAATACTCCTCACCCCTTGTGGCAGGGGAGCTGGAGCCAATCCCAAGTGACACTGAGCAAGAGGAAGGGTCACACAGGAACTGAGGAGTTTATCAACACAATATATAGATGCAGTTTATATCCAAAAATTACAAAACCAAGTAGAGTAACAATTCAGCATGCAACATTAATAGATAATATTTTCACCAATGTTAT
>NW_018128282.1:192181-193546 GCF_001952655.1 Monopterus albus
AGTCACACTGCTGACCTTGTGTGGATGCGGATGCATTCCCTGCATCAGGCATTTCTGTCTCAAGTGCATTACCACTACCATTGATAGTAGGTATCCACAGCCCCCTGCCTATGAATTGATACAAGCTCCGGCCCCCTGGGAATCCTTTCCCCTGATCTCCCTCACTGAGCCCGGTGAGTGACAGGTTGACGAGCTCCATGGACTGGAGTGAAAACCATGGATCCCACATAAAATGCTTAAAGGTTAATACTTAGTGATATATTCTTGCATGCATGTAGGTGTTGTGGACTCATAGTTTGTTAATTGATTTTTGTTAACTGATTCTTGTTAATTGATTTTTGATAATTAAGTTTGGTAAGTATTTGTGATTTGTGATTGATTGATTTATTCTTTCAAACATGCAGAACATAACAGAACAAATGACAACAACAACACACACATAATTACACATATCCAACCAATGCTAATCCATAATCAGTTTGCTTACACCTATTACATGTTTGAATGGAGTAGGAAGAAGTCAGACTTATCCAGTCCTACCCCATGACATGATTATATAAAATTTCATGCATCATTGGCTGCAAGCAGTATCTCTACATAGATAAAACAGAGTGTTTCCATAATGCCTTCTCGAATAAATCTTATTCTTGCATACATCTTGTATAACACATACATTTATATTTATATTTGAACTCCTCAATTCTAGTACTATTTTTCATGTCCACACTTAAATTATTCCATAATTTGACCCCACTTATAGAAATACAAAATCTTTTTTTGGTTGTACGTATAGCATGAACTTTTAAATTTAAGTGACCCCTTAAGTTATATCCCCCTTCCCTTTCATCAAATAACTTTTGGATTCCACCAGGTAATAAGTCTTTCCTGGCTTTATACATAAACACAGCAGTCTTATATTCCACTGAATCAAAGAATTTTAACAATTTAGACTGTATGAAAACAACATTTGTGTGATCCCTATACCCCATCTTGTGCACAACTCTTATCGCTCTCTTCTGTAATATGTACAATGGTTGAAGTGAACTCCTGTATGTATTTCCCCAGTTTTCAACGCCATACTCCAAATATGGCAAAATCAATGAACAATACAAAATCCGCAATGCTTTAACGTCCAGCATATATCTAACCCTTGCCAATATCGATATATTTTTAGCTATTTTATGCTGAACATGTCTAATATGAGATTTCCAGGATAATCTGTCGTCAACCATGACACACAGAAATTTGATTTCATATACTCGTTCGATATTAGCACCCTCAATTTTCAATTGAAGTTCATTATGTGGTCTACGGTTCCCAAATACCATATATTTAGTTTTCTCCAAATTCAAAGATAGTAAATTA
>NW_018128282.1:195636-203743 GCF_001952655.1 Monopterus albus
CTAAGCACTTCATGGCGACTGATGTGAGCGCCACTGGCCTGAAGTCATTCAGAGCTGATGTGTCTGATGTCTTAGGGACCGGTATCCATCCATCCATTTTCTATACCGCTTACTCCCAAACACGGTCACGGGGGGCTGGAGCCAATCCCAGCCAGCTGTGGGCGAGAGGCAAGGTACACCCCGGACAGGTCGCCAGTCCATTGCAGCGCTAACATGCAGACTAACAACCACTCACACACACAATCACTTCTACGGGCAATTTACAGACACCAATCAACCTATGCTGCTTGTCTTTGGACAGTGGGAGGACCCGGAGAGAACCCACGCAAGCACGGGGAGAACATGCAAACTCCACACAGAAAGCCTCCGGGTCGGCCAGGGCTCAAACCTGGAACCGTCTTGCTGTGAGGCAACAGTGCTAACCGCCTGCGCCACTGTGCCGCCCAGGGACCGGTATGATAATGGATTTTTTGAAAATGCAAGGAACTACTGCTTGGGTTAAAGACAGGTTGAAGATGTCTGTATGCACACTAGCTAGTTGATCCCCACAGGCTCTCAACACTTTGGGGGGGACACCATCTGGTCCAGCCACCTTATGGGGGTTTACTTGTCTCAGGGCCTTCAGGACCTGTGTGTGCATCACCTGAAAAGCAGTGTCCCCTGGGTCACAGGGGGATTTTGAGGGGGGTGTCTGTGTTCAACCTGTCAGACCTTGCATAGAAGTTGTTGAGGCTGTCAGGGAGGGTGGCGTCCTGGGGCTGGGCATAAACTACACTCACAATGATACATTGCAGCTCTTGAGGTAAATAAAATGGCCTTAGTTTTAGTGTTAAATGTTCCACATCTAAGGGCATATAATGTAGAGAGGTTTATTAGAGATTTAATATTCATCAGTTATAGTTACTGTGAGTTAATTGAACTCAGGGCCTCTACTTTATAGGTGGGTTACATACAGATCCATACAAGTCTCTATTTTTAAGTACTCTATTTTTATTCCTATTTATCTCATTTCAATGAGCATTCCTTTGTTTGTCTGCATTGTTTACTGCCTATTTACAGTGCCTTGCGAAAGTATTCGGCCCCCTTGAACTTTGCGACCTTTTGCCACATTTCAGGCTTCAAACATAAAGATATAAAACTGTAATTTTTTGTGAAGAATCAACAACAAGTGGGACACAATCATGAAGTGGAACGAAATTTATTGGATATGTCAAACTTTTTTAACAAATAAAAAACTGAAAAATTGGGCGTGCAAAATTATTCAGCCCCCTTAAGTTAATACTTTGTAGCGCCACCTTTTGCTGCGATTACAGCTGTAAGTCACTTGGGGTATGTCTCTATCAGTTTTGCACATCGAGAGACGGAAATTTTTGCCCATTCCTCCTTGCAAAACAGCTCGAGCTCAGTGAGGTTGGATAGAGAGCGTTTGTGAACAGCAGTTTTCAGTTCTTTCCACAGATTCTCGATTAGATTCAGGTCTGGACTTTGACTTGGCCATTCTAACACCTGGATATGTTTATTTGTGAACCATTCCATTGTAGATTTTGCTTTATGTTTTGGATCATTGTCTTGTTGGAAGACAAATCTCCGTCCCAGTCTCAGGTCTTTTGCAGACTCCATCAGGTTTCCTTCCAAAATGGTCCTGTATTTGGCTCCATCCATCTTCCCATCAATTTTAACCATCTTCCCTGTCCCTGCTGAAGAAAAGCAGGCCCAAACCATGATGCTGCCACCACCATGTTTGACAGTGGGGATGGTGTGTTCAAGGTGATGAGCTGTGTTGCTTTTACGCCAAACATAACATTTTGCATTGTTGCCAAAAAGTTCGATTTTGGTTTCATCTGACCAGAGCACCTTCTTCCACATGTTTGGTGTGTCTCCCAGGTGGCTTGTGGCAAACTTTAAACGACACTTTTTATGGATATCTTTAAGAAATGGCTTTCTTCTTGCCACTCTTCCATAAAGGCCAGATTTGTGCAGTATACGACTGATTGTTGTCCTATGGACAGAGTCTCCCACCTCAGCTGTAGATCTCTGCAGTTCATCCAGAGTGATCATGGGCCTCTTGGCTGCATCTCTGATCAGTCTTCTCCTTGTATGAGCTGAAAGTTTAGAGGGACGGCCAGGTCTTGGTAGATTTGCAGTGGTCTGATACTCCTTCCATTTCAATATTATCGCTTGCACAGTGCTCCTTGGGATGTTTAAAGCTTGGGAAATCTTTTTGTATCCAAATCCGGCTTTAAACTTCTCCACAACAGTATCTCGGACCTGCCTGGTGTGTTCCTTGTTCTTCATGATGCTCTCTGCGCTTTAAACGGACCTCTGAGACTATCACAGTGCAGGTGCATTTATACGGAGACTTGATTACACACAGGTGGATTCTATTTATCATCATTAGTCATTTAGGTCAACATTGGATCATTCAGAGATCCTCACTGAACTTCTGGAGAGAGTTTGCTGCACTGAAAGTAAAGGGGCTGAATAATTTTGCACGCCCAATTATTCAGTTTTTTATTTGTTAAAAAAGTTTGAAATATCCAATAAATTTCGTTCCACTTCATGATTGTGTCCCACTTGTTGTTGATTCTTCACAAAAAATTACAGTTTTATATCTTTATGTTTGAAGCCTGAAATGTGGCAAAAGGTCGCAAAGTTCAAGGGGGCCGAATACTTTCGCAAGGCACTGTATAAAGCACTTGAACACAGCCGAGGCCAACAAAGTGCTTTTGCAAGCTGATGTACCAGAGTCAAATTCCTCACGTGTCTGACACACCTGGCCAATAAAGCTGATTCTAATTCTGATACCTGGCTGTCTAGTGCAGGGCTGATGGAACATGCAACCTGCAGCCTCGTTGTCACAGAGATCATCAACCATCTCAAGCTCACTGTGAGCTATATGGCCAACACCAAGCCTGGATATGAGACTCCACATAATCTCAACAACTCCAATGAAAGAGGGGAGCCAAAAAAGATGATCTGCTGGAGCTGCAATTGAGATCAGCTGCAGCAGAGATCATTACAGAGCAACCTGCAGCAACAGTCTGAAACAAAGAAGAATAACAAGTTGTTCTCTTGGCTCTGGCCAGATGGATGAAGACATAGATTCACAAACACCAAACACCAACTCCAAACATCAAGACTTGTTTACACATTTCACTGTATCATTGCTTCTTCTTTATTAGATTTATTAATCTCTGCAGATTTCTTGTATTATATTATGACATTTAATAACTATAATTGGGTGATTCAAGATGGCGCCAGTGTGTCTCGTCTGATGTTCTTCCTTTGGCTGATGTTTGTCTTAATTTTACTTGTTGGACCTCTACGGACTGAGTCTCTGCTGGTGTATGATTGCCAATTTCTTTTGGATTTTCAATTTAAAGTTGGTAATTTATGTATATTTGATCGTGACGGGCATAAGACTGTTCCTCCAGTTTTGTCGGGGATTCCGGCCCATCTTTTTGGGTTCCGGCTTTACTTCCCTGGTGGATATGTCCCTGTCGTCACGGTAGGCGTAGTGGTCAGCTAGTGAAGCTGAAAACCCGTATGATATACTCACCTTCCTTTTTTTGGACAGATTGGGAACTATATTCTTCCTTCGTGGTGTCTCGGCATTTTTTGGATCCTGTCTATGCCTGTTTGGTGCCTGTTGTGGGTGGTGATGGAGGTCCCTGGCCTGTTAGGCCCTGCCTTGCTCGACTTCAACAGCGTGGGGTGGATCATCATGTTTTGAAGACACTTCGACTGGTTCCTCAGCTGGCAGTGTCACAGGACCAGGACCTGGTAAGGATTGGCCTGGTGAACGCTCGGTCATTAAAGAATAAAACTTTTATCTTGAGGGATTTTTTTTAGTTCCCGGGATTTGGATTTTCTTTTTTTGACAGAGACATGGGTTGATGCTGGTGAGTTTAGTACTTTTGCTGAACTCTTACTGGCTGGATGTTCTTATTTTAATTCACTGCAGTCATCTGGCCATGGAGGAGGGACAGCATCTGTTTTTAAGAACAGATTTAAGAACAATTTTATAGGTAAACAGTGCACACTACCACTACCTTCATTTTCCAGTTTTGAATTGACTTTATTTGAAGTGGGTCAGTTTGACCCTGTACTGTGTGCTGTTATCTATAGGCCACCTAAATATAACAAGAATTTTGTGGATGATTTTTCAAATTTTTTGACTGGTATTATGCCTTATTATGATCATATTCTTTTATTAGGTGATTTTAACATTCATATACAGAATTTTTAGCTATTATTGATGCTTTTGATTTAGTGCAATATGTGTCTGGGCCCACACATGAGCAGGGACATACGTTGGATCTTGTTGGTTCTTATGGTGTGTCTGTGTGAAACCTAGATATATGTATAAATGTTTTTTCTGATCATATGCCTATTGTGTTTGAGGCTGGTCTTTCCGGTGCAGTACATGTGCTTGTTCAGCGTCGCCGGATGCTTAATTCTTCCACTGCTGGCCTGTTTGTTGCTGTGTTTGACCAGGCTGTTGCTCAGTTGGACATGGTGATGCAGAGGAACTTAGTTCCTGGTTTGACTTTTCTTGTCGCTCCATAATGGACTTGGCGGCCCCGTTGAAAACTCTGCAACGTAGGACGAGGCCAAACCCTGGTTTGGTACTAAAACTCATGCGGCTAGACAAACCTGCCACAAAGCGGAGCGTCGTTGGAAGAAGGATGGACTGCAGGTCTCGTTTCAAATCCTAAAGGACTGTTGGCGTAATTACCAGAAGACTGTTGAAGAAGCAAAATGAGAGTATTTGTCAAATATTATTGTGTCTAACAGTCATAATCCGCGTGTCCTGTTTAAAAGAATCAGGTCTGTTGGCCCCTCCACAGTCTACCTGCTTGGAAGCATTGGTTGAGCTGTGTGATAAACGTTTTTTTAATTAGAAGCTTGCTATTATAAGGGCGTTTGTTCCAATTTCTGTTTTAGATCCTTCTGAATGTGCACCTTGCCTAGCTGTTTTTGATGCATTTGAGCCTGTGACTCTCCCATTTTTGGAGGAGGTAGTTAACCAGGTTAAGCAATCTGGCTCCCCTCGAGATGCTATTCCCCTGTCTTTATTCAAGGAGGTCTTCCCTTGCATAGGAAAGCTGGTTCTGGCTATTATTAATAGCAGTATGCCCTCGGGTGTTGTCCCTGGACATTGTAAACATGCAGTTGTGCAACCTTTGCTCAAGAAGCCAGGTCTTGATCGGGCTATTCTGAATAATTTCAGGCCTATTTCTAAGTTGTCTTTTATTTTGAAAGTACTAGAGAAAGTGGTTTATATACAATTGAAGTCTTTTTTAGATGAGCATAATGTATTGGAGGTTTTTCAATCTGGTTTTAAAACTCGGCATAGTACAGAGTCAGCGTTGTTAAAGGTTTTTAACAATATTTACCTGGCAACAGATGCTGGTGGCTATGTGATTCTTGTTTTGCTGGATCTGACCGCTGTTTTTGACATGGTTGACCACAATATCCTAATACGTATCTCAACTAGTGGGCATCCGTGGTACTGCCTTAGAATGGGTCAGGTCCTGTTTGTCGGATAGGATGATGTCTGTCTAGTTTGCTGGTGTTGAGTCCTCATCTACCCCATTGGTATCTGGGGATCCGCAGGGATCAGTTTTGGGGCCCGTGCTTTTCTCTTTATATTTACTTCCTCTTGGTTGTGTTTTTAGAAAACATGGTGTTTCTTTTCATTGTTATGCGGATGATGTGCAGATGTACATACCAATAAGGGGAAGGGACACATCATCGGTTGTAGCATTATTGTCATGTTTTAATGACGTTAAGAGCTGGATGGCTTTGATTTTGTTGAAATTAAATGATACGAAAACTGAGGTTATAGTGTTTGGCCCAAATTATTTTGGTGATTCTCCCCCAGTTGATCTAGGTTGCTTGCAGCAGTATGTGCAGCTGACTGTTACAAGCCTAGGTGTCAAAATAGATTCCAATTTTAGATTGGAAGATCAAGTGAACGCGGTTGTAAGGGCTAACTTTTTTCACCTTCGACAGCTGGCAAAGGTAAAGCCTTTTCTTTTGCAGCAGCACTTTGAGACAGCAATACATGCATTTATTACGTCTCGCCTGGATTATTGTAATGCGCTCTATTTTGGGCTTAGTCATCCGTCCCTTGTCCGTCTTCAGAGAGTTCCCCCCCTTTTATCTTACAGAGTTGTTGCATCTCTATAGTGCTTCTCGGTGCCTCAGATCAGCTGATCAGCAGCTTCTTGAGATACCGAGGGCTACGCTGAGACTTAGGGGGGACAGGGCTTTTGCTGTGGGGGCTCCAAAGTTGTGAAATTCATTGCCCCTATACATTAGGCAGGCCCCGTCGTTGTCCATTTTTAAAGTGTATTTAAAAACTCATCTGTACCTTTTGGCATTTGAACCGGTATGAGGCTTTGTTTTTTACTGGGAGGCAGTAAAGTGATTGAAGTACTGGAATAATACAATATGTTGAGCTTTACACACACAGGGTTGGCAGTGTTGCAGAATAAGGTTTACACCAGCAGATGGCAGACAATTGCTTAGATTTGTATCAGTAGAATAGGAAGGGAATCACAGATGTCAATTGTACTTTTACAAAAGGAATGTATGCATCTACAGGTTTTTAAAAGCCTTGCTCTTATTACTTGAACTACTCCTTTATGGATGTTGCAACAGAACACTATATGCCAAAACAACCAGGCACAAAAACCATTTATTTCCACCTGCCAGCACTCAGATGAACAATTAACCCATGTTTGTCTGTATAATAAAAATACAGGTAACTCTGCCAGTGCAATTTCTGTAAATCTCTCTCTCTCTCTCTCTACACACACACACACACACACACACACACACATACACATACAAATATATATATATATATATATATATTCGGCCCCCTTGAACTTTGTGACCTTTTGCCACATTTCAGGCTTCAAACATAAAGATATAAAACTGTAATTTTTTGTGAAGAATCAACAACAAGTGGGACACAATCATGAAGTGGAACGAAATTTATTGGATATGTCAAACTTTTTTAACAAATAAAAAACTGAAAAATTGGGCGTGCAAAATTATTCAGCCCCCTTAAGTTAATACTTTGTAGCGCCACCTTTTGCTGCGATTACAGCTGTAAGTCGCTTGGGGTATGTCTCTATCAGTTTTGCACATCGAGAGACTGAAATATTTGCCCATTCCTCCTTGCAAAACAGCTCGAGCTCAGTGAGGTTGGATGGAGAGCATTTGTGAACAGCAGTTTTCAGTTCTTTCCACAGATTCTCGATTGGATTCAGGTCTGGACTTTGACTTGGCCATTCTAACACCTGGATATGTTTATTTGTGAACCATTCCATTGTAGATTTTGCTTTATGTTTTGAATCATTGTCTTGTTGGAAGACAAATCTCAGTATACGACTGATTGTTGTCCTATGGACAGAGTCTCCCACCTCAGCTGTAGATCTCTGCAGTTCATCCAGAGTGATCATGGGCCTCTTGGCTGCATCTCTGATCAGTCTTCTCCTTGTATGAGCTGAAAGTTTAGAGGGACGGCCAGGTCTTGGTAGATGTGCAGTGGTGTGATACTCCTTCCATTTCAATATTATCACTTGCACAGTGCTCCTTGGGATGTTGAAAGCTTGGGAAATCTTTTTGTATCCAAATCCGGCTTTAAACTTCTCCACAACAGTATCTCGGACCTGCCTGGTGTGTTCCTTGTTCTTCATGATGCTCGCTGCGCTTTAAACGGACCTCTGAGACTATCACAGTGCAGGTGCATTATACGGAGACTTGATTACACACAGGTGGATTCTATTTATCATCATTAGTCATTCAGGTCAACATTGGATCATTCAGAGATCCCCACTGAACTTCTGGAGAGAGTTTGCTGCACTGAAAGTAAAGGGGCTGAATAATTTTGCACGCCCAATGTTTCAGTTTTTTATTTGTTAAAAAAGTTTGAAATATCCAATAAATTTCGTTCCACTTCATGATTGTGTCCCACTTGTTGTTGATTCTTCACAAAAAAATACAGTTTTATATCTTTATGTTTGAAGCCTGAAATGTGGCAAAAGGTCGCAAAGTTCAAGGGGGCCAAATACTTTCGCAAGGCACTGTA
>NW_018128282.1:204125-205808 GCF_001952655.1 Monopterus albus
ATTGGAATGCTACTATACAAGTAACCCCAGTGAGAACGGTTATAGGATGTGGGACCTATGGATACTTTGTAACCCAACATCTAGGCTAACATCGAAACAACTAGTAGCTCAGTGCTCTAACATCCGCAAGAAGCACCTGCTATCACAACTAGAGATTGACAAAGTACAGCACAAATGCTACAGCAAGGGGGAGCCAGGACACCAGGCCAGGGGTAGATATCTTCATTACCAACCCCAGAATTGGAGATTGGGTACCGAGCCCCAACAACAGGCCCAGATGAACATGATTCAAGAGCAGCTGACCTGAGATTGAAGATCATGAGCAAGATGGACACCTGGAACTTCCGTGGCTAGTTACCAAGACTAAGTGAAGTGCCTTCTGAAAGTCTACTAGAGGATGCAAATTCAGCAGACCAAGATCAAGGCAGCAAGGAGAGAAGTTTGCCAGCTATCGGAACTGCAGAAAGGCGTGATGAAGAAAGGGGTGCCCAAGAAGTACAACACACTGTCCATACCTGAGGTCTTAGAAACTGCCAAGCAAAGGCTCACAGCCCTGGGCACCCGATTGAAGAGGTACACCAGAGAAGTTGAAGCCAGGATAGTAAACTGAATGTTCTCCACTGAGCCATCCAAGGTGTACTCTCAGTGGCAGGGTAATAACATGAGAGCAGACCCACCAATGCTGGAGACTGAACAATCTTGGAAGAGCATATAGGAGAAGGACATAACAACAATGCCCAGTGGCTCATGGACCTGAGAGCAGACCAGAGCAACCTCCCTGAACAAAACCCAGTAACCAATGGCCACATTAACCACAATGGCAGACATTCAAGAGGGGTCTCAAGTATGAAGAGCTGGACAGCACCAGGCCCTGAAATGATCCATGCCTACTGGTTAAAGAAGCTAATGTCACTCCATGAGTGCCTGGCAGGACAAATGAACCAGCTACTAATGGCTGGAACCCACCCTGAGTGGTTAACTAAAGGCCGGACAGTCCTGATCCTGAAGGACCCTCAGAAGGGAGCAGTGCCATCCAACTACCACCTCTATAACCTGCCTCTGCACAACATGGAAGCTCCTGTCAGGCATCATAGCAGCTAAGATGGGCAGGCACATGGCTTAATACACAAGCATCATCCAGAAAGGAATTAGTAGTAACACCAGAGGAGCAAAGCACCAGCTACTGGTTGATAAAGTAGTCAGTCAAGAGTGCATGATGAGACATACCAACCTGTGCACTGCCTGGATTGACTACAAAAAAGCCTATGACTCAATGCCTCACACATGGATCCTGGAATGCTTGGAACTGTACAACATCAACAGGACTGTAAGAGCCTTCATCAAGAACTCAATGGGAATGTGGAAAACAACTCTAGAGGCCAAATTCAAGCCAATTGCACAAGTTAACATCAAGTGCGGTATCTACCAAGGAGATGCTCTGTCCCTGCTGCTGTTCTGCATAGGTCTGAAGCCCCTCAGCCAGATCATCACCAAGAGCAGTTACGTATACCGACTATGAAATTGAGCAATCATCAGCCACCTCCTCTACATGGATGACATCAAGCTGTATGCCAGGAGTGAACGAGACATCGACTCACTGATCCACACCACAAGGATCTACAGCCAGGACATCAGAATGTCATTCGGACTGGATAAGTGTGGTCGAATGGTAACAAGGAGAGG
>NW_018128282.1:206057-209690 GCF_001952655.1 Monopterus albus
TCAAGACAAGGACGCTCCTTACAATGCACAGTGGGTTTCACCCCGAGGCCAGCATCTTGAAACTGTACACTAAGCGGAAGAAAGGACGCCGAGGATTAGTGAGCGACAGAGCCATTATCCAGGATGAAATAACAAAGATCCACGAATACATCAGGAAGATCGCCCCGAGTGATGATGTGCTTAGTGAATACCTCAGGCAGCAGAAACCAGAGGAACTAGGGAAGGAAGAGCAGGAACCCACATGGAAGGACAAACCTCTGCATGGTATGTACCACTGTCAAATAGAAGAAGTGGCTGATATCGAAAAATCCTACCAGCACAGAGGCACTAATCCTGGCAGCACAGGAACAGGCTCTAAGTACAAGATCAGTAGAGGTCGACGTCTACCATACCAGGCAGGACCCCAGGTGCAAGCTGTGTAAAGATGCCCCTGAGACAATCCAGTACATAACAGTGGGGTGCAAGATGCCAGCAGGCAGGGCATACATGGAACGCAATAACCAAGTTTCATAGTGTACAGAAACATCTGTGCCGAGTACAGGCTGGAAGCCCCAAAGTCAAAATGATACTTCAAAGGTAGTTGAGAATGACCAAGCTAAGATCCTGTCAGACTTCCAGATGCAAATGGACAAACTGGTAATGACCAACCAACCAAACAGAGTAGTGGTGAACAAACAGAAGAAGAAGGCCATAGTGCTTTAAGACAACAACCATCGTCCCCATTCCCAAGAAGAGCCCGGTCACCTGCCTGAACGACTACAGGCCAGTCCACCCTGGACCCCCTGCAGTATGCCTACCGGCCCAACAGGGTCACCTCAGATGCCATCGCAGCTGCCCTCTACTATTCCCTTTCTCACCTGGAAAATGGAAACTTCTACATCAGGATACTCTTCATTGACTACAGCTCTTCCTTGTATTTTTGATAATACTTGGTAATAAAGTTTATGGTTATGATTATAAGTTCAAGCCCTGCTTGTTGAGTCCAATTTTCTACTTGAGGCCTGCACCTCACAACCGAACAGACTGTCCAAACATGGGCACCACGGACTCTCTCTCATTTCAATCCATCCTGCACCATCACGATGTGCTGCTGGGCCGCCTTGAGCAGTTGCGGCGTCAGGAGGAGGAATCTGTTCCGAGTGAGTCACCCAGCTGATGGGCTGAGTTGCAGAACTTACTCCACCCCTGACAACAAAAAAATCTATCTGAATCATCTTGAATTGCCAAATATGTTTGAACATACAGGATTCTGACTCAAGTACAGAGGCTCTCAATGTGTTGTAAGGCAACAAGAATAGAAAGTAGCAATGAGATTAAAAAGTAGAGCAATAAAAATGAGAATAAGATTAAACGGTGTGCATTCAAATGGGAAATGTGTGCAATCAAAAATAGGAAAGGAATGAGAGAAAAGAGAAACAGCTTAAACATTCATGGACAAGAGAAGAGAACAGGGAACTATTGGAATGCTACTACACAAGTAACCCCAGCAAGAGGGGACCTATGGATACTTCGTAACCCAACATCTAGACTAACATCGAAACAACTAGTAGCTCAGTGCTCTAACATCCGCAAGAAGGACCTACTATCACAACTAGAGATTGATGAAGTACAACACGAATGCTACAGCAAGAGGGAGCCAGGACGTCAGGTCAGGGGGGAGTTGGGGATTGGGTACAAAGCCCAAATAACAGGCCCTGATGAGCTTGATTCAAGAGCATCTTGTCTACCATACCAGACAGGACCCCAGGTGCAGGCTGTGCAAAGATGCCCCTGAGACAATCCAGCACATGACAGCAGGATGCAAGATGCTAGCAGGCAGGGCATACATGGAATGCCATAACCAAGTGGCTGGCATAGTGTACAGAAACATATGTGCATAGTACAGGCTGGAAGTCCCAAAGTCAAAATGGGATACAACTCCAAAGGTGGTTGAGAATGACCAAGCTAAGATCCTGTGGGGCTTCCAAATGCAAACTGACAAACTGGTAATGGCCAACCAACCAGACATAGTAGTGGTGGACAAACAGAAGAAGAAGAAGGCTGTAGTAATAGATGTAGCAATCCCAAGCGATAGCAACATCAGGAAGAAGGAACAAGCTCGAGAATAACATGAGAAGCTCGAGAGAGTCAGAAAAGATGTGGAAGGTGAAGGCACAAGTGATCCCTGTGGTAATAGGAACATTGGGGGCTGTGACCCCCAAACTGGCTCCAACAAATTCAAGGAATAACATCTGAGATCTCTGTCCAGAAGAGTGCAGTCCTAGGAACAGCCAAGATACCGAAAAGATCCCTTAAGCTCCCAGGCTTCTGGTAGAGGACCAAAGCTTGAAGGAAGGAATAAGACCGCCCCGAAGTGGGGTGAGCAGGGAGTTTTTTTTTTCTTTTGTTTGTTCATTAAAAACAATAAATTCTGTATCCCTGACTCAAAGCTGCAATTGGCAGGACATTAAAGGACAGCCCACTAAAAAGAGTCAGACAGATGAAGTGAGCACAGCACTAGGCATCACTTAGACTAAAGCACTCATGTCAGTGCCTGTTCTAACCTACACTGAGTTGAGATCAGGAGGACAATCGTATGTTACCTTATTGAGGTGTGTGATAGAATCAAAAGAGGTGCATCCTTGCAACAGAACCGGGATAGTGCTAAGCCTTTTTGCCTTCTGAGAATGGGTGGAACAACACACTCTGGGGTGGAGGAGAGACCCAAATGGGACAACAAAGTTCAGTATCTACTAACATGTATTGGATTTGCAGTGGGACTTGGAAATATCTGGCGTTTTCCCTACCTATGCCAAATCTATGGAGGAGGTGAGCTGCTTTAAGTATTTTATAACCTGTCCGATCGTGAAATACTTCTGTCTGAGCCACAGCTGAATTTCTACAACAGTTCAAATTCTCTTTTTGGTTTTGTATAATTGATCACCAACAAATATACTAGGCCAGTCATTACCACTGGCTCTGGAAAATAGTGAGCCTTATCTATGTTTCATTGATCACAGTGTACATTAGGGATTCTCCCTGTCAGAGGCCTTAATTCCTGTATTTACTTCCTTTTAGTTCACAGTATGACATTTTGAGACCGAAAACCATAGAATTCTGTGTCAGGACTAAGTTGAGTAAACAGCCAATGCTGTAAATGTCTATAGGATCTATCAACTTCGCATACTGAGTTTGAGATTTCAAACTCAATTGAGCCTCTTTATGATGTCAGCTTAGTGGACAATTAATCACCTTTTTCTTCAGTCCCTTTTGCCTTGAATTTGTGTTGTTTTGTACATATACATACATACAATGAAGAGTAAACGCAATGTTAACAGTATTTATGCAGTTTTTTTTTACTAGCCTGACTCAGGTCCATGTTTTTAGCACCTTGAAAAAAAAAAACTCCTCATGGTCACTTAGTCTTTATAATATATTTCCGTTGTCAAGGAAATTCTTTTTGTATGCTTGATAGTTGTTGGTTCTCAGATGAGATTAATCATCTATTTTTTAATTCACGCAGCAAGGAGAGGAGAATGTAACATCGTTGTTGGTTGCTCTCTGACAAGGATCTCCAAACTACCATTATACTACCACAGTAACATTAACAGATGGGAAAACAACCTAGATGTTAATCATTCATCCTTAACTGTG
>NW_018128282.1:209711-215994 GCF_001952655.1 Monopterus albus
TGCTGAACCAATTTACCTGCATTACACATTCCTCAAAACAATAAAACCTTCTACTCTCCTCTCACTGACAGGGCAGGGATAGTAATCTTCCTCCTTCCAGTATTCATTCATTTTCACATAATCATTAACACACCAATATATGATTTATTGATCTAAATTCTCACATATACAACAGAAGAACATATTAGTAAGTCTTTAACTGCTTCAGTAACCTTGTTTAGCATAACCTGAAATATCACTTATTGTGTTAATCAAGACAATAAAAAGTAGTTAGTACCAGATTCATTAAATTGTTTCAAATAGCCACTTGTTATCCTAATATTTACTTTTAGATTTTGCCGCAAAATATGTTAACAAAGACAGTCTAATGTGACTGATGTCTAGCTGTGAAGTGAATGTTTACCTCATTTCCTCAGGTGCATTCCTCATCCCCTACCTGATAGCGCTGGTGTTCGAGGGCCTCCCCCTGCTCTACCTGGAGCTGGCTATAGGACAGCGGCTCCGCATGGGGAGCACTGGGGTCTGGCGCTCCATATCACCACTGCTGGGTGGAGTTGGTGGGTAACCTAAGATTATTAATAGTAAAGTTTATATGTTTTTTTTAGATTTGCCCCAGAAATCTGACTGTTAAATCATAAAACAAACATTTAATAACCACTGGTGATTTACACACAGCTACAATAATGGGTTTGCAGAATGATAAATTAAGTAAAACTGAGCTCAAGTTCAAAGTACAAAATCACATCTTAAACTGGACTATGCAGAAGAAACTGTTGCTTCCACAAGTAGCTGATGTAAAATATTCACCATATTTAAGAGTAGCACCTCAGAGCACCATCACTTTGCCAGTTGTGTGTGAAACATTGACTGGAATGAAAACATTTCTGAGAAAAACCTAATACAATTCTTCATTACTTCATGAGCTAAAACATTTTTGTGGATGTAATATACAGTATATATTTACTATCTTTTCCTGACAATATTATTTTCTATATGTAGGCATTAGTTCCATGTTGGCATCTTTCCTGGTGGGTATTTTCTACAACACCATCCTGGCTTGACAATCACACAGGTGACAAATGACCTACCAGTCATTTCAGATGTTTGTGATACATTTATTGTTACACAGAAAGGAAAAGAAAACCACCATTTGATTGTAATTCTACACTGGCAGAAAAACTCGCTGACAGCAGTTTGATAGTTTATGTAAAATATTAACGGTATCAAATCAGGTGTGAGAAATTTGTATATTTACCACAAACTTTCACCTAGAGGACTGGAAACTTTCAGGCTCTGCCTGGCATTTCAGGTCAGATTTAAGAGAAAATCTACTAGATTGTTTTATGGCATAGATGAATATTAAACCACAACATCAAATAAAAAGCACATGTTTTAGTTTCAAGGTGAGTTTTAGAGTTTTGTTATGTGACAGACATGGAGCACAAATCATGGTCTCATTTGTTGTCATTAATCATGCTAAGGTATTAATATTCATGGTGATAAATTTGTTAACATGTGTAGTTTACACAACTTGATGAAATTTGAAAGAAATTTTAATACTGAACTCTGATCTCATGATGTCAGTGTTTTCCTTCTATATGAACCCATATAGCCTACAATGAAGAGTGTGTGAAAAGCACTCCAGTGAATTATTTCTGGTACCGTGAGACCCTGAACATCACACCTGACATTGAGATCAGCAGCTCCCCACAGTGGTGGATGGTCATCTGTTTGGCCAGCGCCTGGTGTATCGTCTATGTTTGCTTCATCAAAGGTATCAAGTCCATGGGAAAGGTCAGTTTACCTGGTGAAAAATATGTAACCTCTTATGCACCATACCTATTTTATATCGCTGCTGGCAATTAGAGTAAACTGTGAAAAATGTTTCCATGTCTCAGGCTGTGTATGTGACAGCCACCTTTCCTTACCTGGTACTGACAATCTACTTGATCTACGCCCTCACTCTGCCTGGAGCTACTGATGGACTAGTGTACCTCTTCACTCCAGATGTGAGTTTAGTCATTTGTTGCTACTACAGGTGATGTCAAATTATTTATTGCAGCACAGACACAATGACATGGTGTGTTGCTTTCATACCCTCTGCAGTGGGAGACACTGAAGAGCCCTCAGGTGTGGCTGGATGCTGCCACCCAGATCTTCTTTTCGCTTTCTGTGGCCTTTGGAGGTCTCATAGCTTTCTCCAGCTATAATGCAGAGAAGTAAGAACTAAAATTCCTCAGCTACCTTGGTAAAACTAGGATGATCTGTGTGATATTTAAAAAAAAGGTTTGCAACACTGTGTCTATTAGAAACAACTGTGAGAGGGATGCTGTTTTAGTAGGAGTAATAAACAGTGCCACATCTCTGTATGCCTCCATTCCCATTTTCTCCATCCTGGGATTTAAAGCTACAAGTGACTACAACTCCTGTCTACAAGAGTATGTACACACACCTATTCCACATAAATTCAAAGCTTCTTATTTGTGCTATCATACCACTGAGACAATTTTTTTGGTATCCCATCCACAGAAACATCTTGGTTCTGACCAACCACTTTGATTTCTCAGACCAGAACATAACAGTGGAGGACTATGAGCCATGGTTTAAATATCTAAATCAGACATATCCTGATCAGGTGGCCAGTTTGGCCCTGAGGCCATGTGACCTGCAAACATTCCTTGGCCAGGTATGGTAATTTTTAAAAGATCACCTTTTATGGAAACTACAGTCTTTTTGTCTGAATCTCTCTCTTCCTTTAAATCCTGACTGTTTTCCATGATTCGCTCCTCTTTCTTTCCCAGACTACAGCACATCATGTGGCGGTCAAACATGCAGTCAGTTAATGCTTCCTCAGCACTTTGTCTCTCTTTTATCGCCCTTCCCCAGAGTGCTTCAGGAACCGGCCTGGCCTTTATTGTGTTCACTGAAGCAGTGATAGATATGCCAGGCTCACAGATATGGGCAATACTGTTTTTCATTATGCTCTTCAGCTTGGGCCTCTCCTCCATGTTTGGCAACATTGAGGGTGTCCTCACCCCTATCAACGACCTCAAACTGGTGCCCAAGTGGATCCCTCATGAACTCCTAACAGGTACCACCAAGTCAACATAAGTTCAACAACATTTTTACCCTTTGAACTCCCTTTCTCAAAACCTTTTTTTTCCTCACTTCCTCAGCGATCATCTGCTTGGTATCCTTCTTGACAGCACTCATCTTCACACTGGGTTCAGGGAACTACTGGGTGGAGGTCTTTAACAGCTACGTGGGCTCTGTGCCTCTGCTCATTATTGCATTCTTTGAAATTATTGGAGTGATTTACATCCGTGGAATGAAAACGTAACTTTTCTCCTCTTCATCTTGTCAAATTCATATAGTTTTAATCCAGGTTTGTTCAACATTTTCTCATGCCCATTGTGTTGTCTGATAGATTCAGTGAAGACATCTTTTTCATGACGCAGAAGAAGCCCAACATCTTTTGGAAGGCATGCTGGATGGTGATCAGTCCGTTAATGCTCCTAGTGGTGCTGATTGCCTATGTGGTAGTTCAAGCACAGCAACACCCTGCCTATCCCGCATGGAACCCAGCTTATGTAAGCAAGTAAAGGGCACTGACAAGGGAAACATGCAATAGTAGTGGATCCAGTCTGGATTCCATTATAGTTGAATGCATATAGTGTAGATATTGCTTTTGTGTAAAAATCGTTTTTTCGGTTGTATTTCTTGGTTGTCACTTCAAGTAAAGCTAAGCTAACTGCTAGCTGGCTCCAGCTTCATACTTTGCAGGGTGATATGCTATTGATCATTTCATGCCACTTTCAGCAAGAAAGCAAATAAGTAAATTTCATAAACTATCAAACAATTTTTTGCTACTTAATTCTAAAGTGAATTATTATTGCTATAACATTCGATGATAAAATATATTTTATACTTCTGTCTGTTTCTTTAGGAACTATTCCCTAAAACTGAATTGAAGCCGTACCCAGACTGGGTCTTTGCCATAATCATCCTCCTCTGTGTTGTCCCTGTGATTTCTATCCCTATCGTGGCTCTCTACCATCTGATCTGCTGTATAAGAAAGAAGTCCCCTGCTCACTATGAACAAAACCACTGCTACAACAATGACTCATTTGAGGGTGAAATACAAGAATACAATAAACACAAAGCTTAGGAAATGTTGCAAGTAGCAGTGTAATCATATTCTCAGTGGAACTTTGATCTTAGTTGTATTTCACTGAATAGCCAGAGATGATCAGTCATGTTGGGCTGTAATATAGACACTTCTATATGGACACCTTTATTTAACCAGGAAATAATGTGCCCCTTTAAGACCCAATGACTCTTTTACAAGAGAGTCCTTGAATAATTATCAGGACCTGACCTAACAAATGACAACTCATATTTGTTTCTTCAATTACAAAAGTGGATTTTTTTTTAAATGTGATTTATTTTTCACTTTCAAGACTGTGTAGTGTGCTGTACATGATGTAAATAAAATTCAATCCAAAAAATCATAGCGAAACAGCCATCTTTGATTCCACATTAACCCTAACATTTGAACATAAATATCATAAAACATTCATGCATGAGATCTTAAGCTGTTTGAGAAATCTCTTTAAAAAAAGTAAAGAACTGGAACTACTGTCTTCTACAAAGGCCACTTGATTTCACAGACAATATTTCTGTGAACTTATTTACACATAAATTATTTGCAAAAACATCTCATGACTTCATGGAAAACTACCATGAAGTGTAAACCAAAGTCCAGAGAAACAAACAAGCAGCAGATGTGAAAACAGCAGGAGGATTTTCAGTAATCCATCTTTATGGAGGTTGTTGCTTTATATGGTGCATTTATGACCGAGGCTTATCACTTAAGTGTTTTATATCAGATGATTAGGGGCTGTTTTTTGCAACCAGCTTTCCTGTCATTGTGCAAAACATACACTACAACTGGCCTGATCTACCAGATAAACTCAAACTGCTCATTTTATGCTATCAAAACCTGAGGATGAGACAAGCAAATAAAACAGATTTGCACTATATCTTGATTTTGAGACAAATTTTGGAGAAAAAAAATCACAAAACTATGAGGGACACACAGGACATAATACTACATTACATATATTTCAGCAGCTGAGGCTTTCTTGGGTGCTGGAAGTAACAGGGATTAGCTGGCAGTCTACATCTGGATGGCCAAGAAGTCGACTGGGGTCCTGGGGTTAGTGGCTTTTCCGGCCCAGCCTCAGATCCCCGAGACGCCGCTCCAGACTGCGCTTCCCTATCAAAAGGTGACATCAAAAGACAGAATGGTGATTTTGTTGTTGTTGTTGTTGTTGTTCTCTGATGCAGTGAACTGTAAAATTCATCCACCTGAACTTTTTCTGAATTCTGTAAAATCAAAATAAAGGTGGCAATAAACTGACTATCAGGTGATATCAAAATGTGTTGGGTTGGGCACACCTCCCACAGAGTTCGCATCCAAAGGGCCTTCATTTATGGGATCTGACAGCTTCATTTCAAAGTTAACTGTAGTGCAAGCACAGTCTGTATGCAGTTTTTTTTCCTCATGTGGCAGTCTATTGTTTTTGCATTTGTGCCTGTAATTTCTGGCTCAAAACAAACAGGCTTAATGAGGCGGTATAGATACAGGACAATTTGCCATAAGATAGTGCCTGTTTCCCCTGCTCAAGACCCTTTTATTACAATAGCGCATAAACAACACACATGGCTCTCCAAAATCACAAACCACCTTTCATGCACACATGTAGTCTGTAATGAGCAAAAGAATGGCTGAGGTTTATGTATAACGGTCAAAGTGTTTATTCGTCATATGCACAGTTAGGAAACGTGTTTCCCTGTACAATGAAATTCTTACTTTGCCGTCCTAATGAATGCCACAAAATACAAATGGAATATAAAGTAGATAAATAACTAACACAAAATCTAAGGCACTTTAAAACAGCAACTGAACAGATAAATAGAAATATATAAGAATATAATAAGAGAATGTAGCAGCATGTGCAGTAGTCATCAATGTGAAATTATGCATGTGCAAACTGAGAATGTAAACAGTACAGGTCTTCAGTATATGACATATTTCTTGGTAATAAACTCCTCAGCTGTTTAGGAGTCTGATGGCAAAGGGAAAGAAAGGGTTTTTCAGTCTGGAGGTCCTACACGTCACACTTCTGAACCTCCGGCCAGAGGGTAGGGAGGCGAACAGTCCGTGCTGAGGGTGGGTGGGATCTTTGAGGATGGAGGCAGCTTTCCTACGCACCCTGCG
>NW_018128282.1:217898-226915 GCF_001952655.1 Monopterus albus
GGTGGGATATAATGCCACCGCTCTCTTGCGAGTCATACAGTTTCGTAAGATCGTGCTGAAACATAAATACTGACAATCGGTTTGACCGGTGACTTTCCCACAACAACTTGAACAATGTTAAATCTTTACTGTGCAGCAAGAATACAACTTGCACTAATGTAGCATCAGCGGTAACCTCATTAATTGTCTTGTAACATAAAGACAGGATTGGTCAGGATCTAATGCCGTCTTATTTGCTTGTAAACTGAGTATCGTTGGATTTTGCTCTGGTGGTAGACAAAACAAGACATTTGAAGACTTCATCTTAGCTTCATAGAACTTCTGATTTTAAATGTCATTTGTTTCTTCTGTTAATATAATCTGTGCTTAAATTTTTAAAGTTTCTATTTCTTCCATCTGTCTTTTTAAGGTGTGTGGTTGGGTGTGTGTAGTACACTGTATTTGGTGCATCTTTTTGGTGTGACTCTATATAATTAGACTCTTCTTATTAGAAGAATGTGTCATGACAGTAGTGCTACTCATCTTGGGCAGTCTGCGTGATTTAGTTTGTGCATTTCCAGAGGATACATACATTTGTGCAGTTGTGGGAGTATATCCTTATATAGAGGGCGGTGTTGTGACAGCACCAGCAAGAAGGAAAGACAGAAAAGAAGCTCCACTGCTTCATACTGCACAATGCCAGTCTGGGCCTTACTGCCTAAAATCAATCCTGGTGAAATGGAAAGAGACAAAAAAATGATGTAAATACCATAAGTTTTTGAACTAAATATTTTAAATATTACTTTTCCAAATGTATGAGGGGGAAATGTTGCCTTTGTTGCTGAGCCTGATGAGCTGATTGGCATACTTGGCCATGTCCCATATCATCTGCAGAAAGTAGGCAGGATTCTTAGCAGCTGTCTGACCAAAGGGCAAACTCTGGGCACACACATGGAACCTAAAGAGGATAACAAAAAACAGAAAGAGACACAATACAGAGACAGGGCCCTACCCATTCAGATATTTACACTGCAAGATTAAAGGTGGTACAATTACTTCTCAGCTCAGTACAGGTACTGACTGATAACCTTCCCTGTGTTTATTTTAATAGCATTATCTTTACAGGTCTATTTATTAAGTCAAGGCCAGTGAACACATACAAGAGTAGAAGAATAGTGTATGAAGCCACTGATTTGTGATCAATGCATCAAGTGGGCCATGACAACAAATTATTCTCAATGCCCCTTTAAGGTATTTAATGGATCATACAAATAAATAAACAGTAGAATCTGTGCAAATTACGTGACACCAACAATCAAAAGTAAGGACACTGTCTTTACCTGCAGGCATGAAGCAGCACCAGCTTGTAGATGTTCTGGTAGACGGCCTCAAGAGAACTGGTCTGAGAAAGAAAATGATTATTATTTTCAACACAAAAGTACAGTTTTAGAAATGAAACAAAAGGGAATTAATTAAAAATAACATTGATGACTATGAAAACAGTGTGAATCATACGCTATGACTTTTACAATTACCAGATCTCAGCCTAGTTGAACACCTATGGGCGACTGCAGACCAATGTGTTAGCTTCTCCACCGCCATCATCAAAACACCAAAAGAAGGAATATCAACCCTCCAACAGAGTTAAGAAACTTGGAGAATCAATGCCAATATGCACTGAAGCTGTTCTGGTGGCACGTGGTGACCCAACACCTTACTGAAACACTTTATGCTGAATATTCATTTAATTTGTCACCTGTCTGTATAACATAAGCGATATTAACCTGTCATTCAGTCAATAATTTCTGCTCCCTGACATGTTTTACCATCAGCCTACTACATTGTTAATCTATTATGCATTATAATGAAATGCCATGTTTCAAAAACTCAGTTATTGTGCAACTTGACAGGTTTATAGGTGTTATTTAATACTTTGTTTGAAAGATAGCCAGAGTACGCTATCTGCTTAATCACCACAGGGAAATTCAGTAGCTGATTGTTGAGCTACCATATGAGGGTAGCATCTGACTGGTAACCTTTGACTCTACACGTCTATATAGGCTGCCTAACTGCATCATCTAGTATGTAGGTTGTGTCCTAGGCAGCCCTTAACTGGGACAGGGGTAATGGATATTTGTTGCGAGCAATGTCTAGGGGCTTTAAACAACTAGCTGAGCTTTTCTGACCACAGGGGGAAGACAAACATTTACAAAGGACCTGTCACTTGACAAACTCTTCAAACTGCAAGTGCACTGGGATTTTTAATAAGTTTAACCTACACAGGTCTAAAAATACAGACTGTGCTAGAATCAATTACAATGTAAATGTAGAGTGCATTACCTGCTAGCAGTACCCAATTAGTGTGACCAACTAGAATCTGAACATTATTCAATTCACAGACACCTTTTTTCTTACTGTATATTTTCTAAAGATTTTGCTTGAATGTAACTCTGCCTGGACCAAAGTGGAAAACCGAGTTATAGTAAGTTAAAGCTGTGTCAAAAAGTTAACACACAGCATATATGGACAGTTAAAATGCTTCTTTTTTTGTCCTTACATGATAAACTAGCCAAATTAGCTTCAGAGTTTGCAGGTATTTAATCCTGGGTATTTTTAAATTTCTTTTCACTGCACTTTGTTAAAGATATCCTGGTTTTCTGTACTGTACATATATTGCTTTTACTTGAACACAACATTCATCACTGGTTCAGAGATACAGTATATTCTGAAAACTTTTTTCAACATTTAAAATCATTATTACCCTGACCTCCAGGTCAAAGAACAGGGCGTGACATTTGAGCCTGAGGATGGCCATCAGTTTCCTCCTCATTTGTTGTCCAGCTGAGTGAAAAGAGCCCAAAGTAAGGCTGTAGCGCAGAGACAGGCCTGCATAGCTGGGAGAGAGAAAAAGAAGTATGTGACTTGAAACTACAAGGGAATTTATCATGAAAAATACTGCAGATGGAGACCAGGTTATAAATGTTCATTGTGCTTGATTCAATATTAAATGTCTGTGCCACACTTTGGAGTACATTTATGAGAAAGCACAAAGTACAGGAGGTGGGTGGGGGGTTGATTCAGTTTACAAGAAACCATAAAGACTGACAAAGTCCAATAACACGTCAGGCAAGAAGACAATAATTCTACAGTATAACTGCCAGTGACGGGATGTTTCACCTAGAATAATCTTTGTAGATGTCCAGTGAGTGTGTGTCCAGCAGCAGTCCACATCAGGGCAAGTGACAATGAGGGTGCATCCCACGAATCGGGGGAAGGGCCTACGCTTCCAGACACTTGAAAGTTGACCACCACCTTCTGTGGGTTGACCACCAGACCGTACTGTGGTACCCCGGCAAGCAAGATCCTGCACAAAAAGTGCACATGCCATTATTAACTGCTAAATTAATCAATATGTGTTAAATTTGGGGTATCAACATTTTTCCATTAAAAAAATAAGAATGTGTACTTGAATTGTCTCCATTTCTTTTATCTCACATTACTGGAACTGATTGTATCATATCAAACCTTATCAATTTGATTAACTTTTACAATGTGATTTTATGAACTGCTGATTTTAATTTGCTGCCTTGTCTGAAGCACTTTGTAACTGGAGTTTCGAAAAGTTCTCTACAGAAAAGATTATTTTTAATCTTAAAGATGTTTAGCCATGTAACTGACTATGCAACTTGTCTAAAAGAAGAGAGCAGAAGGGAAACATAATGTAAGAGTCTAAGTAATAACTACACTGAAATGCAAGTTGAGGCACATTCATGTTGGATTCTGCAGGGCCTGCAACTCATACTGTAGCCCTCTACTTCAAAATATCTTGTATGGCTTCCGGTAACAAAAAATAATAATAATAAAACAACAACAAAAAGGCTGCCAATTTAACTCAAATTAATATACATAGATCTATTACATCTAACTTTTCCTACATTCTTGTTATACCCACTGCTTCATCTTAAGTCATGGGTTTTATTAAGGCTTTAAATAATTGTAATATTTGAAGCAATATGTAAATATGGTGCAGCTATGTAAAGAAAAAAAATAAAGAAGCACTTCACTGAGAACCATTGTGTCTCATAACCTGCAATGAAAAAGCTGGTGTGTGTCATACTTGAGAAAGGTTTGTGCTTCGTGTAGGTCTGGAGTGATCATAAGAAAGTCATCCACCAGTCTCATCAAACACCTTAGGGAGAGACGGAGTGAAAGATGAAGAAAGACTGCTCTCCACTGCTGCTGATATGTCACTACATCTATAGAAATTAACCATCCATCCATCCATTATCTACACCGCTTATTCCTGAATAGGTACACAGGGCGGCTGGAGCCAATCTAAAATGACATTGAGCGATAGGCGGGGTCCACCCTGAACAGGTCGGCAGTCCATCACAGGGCTGACATGTAGACAAACAAACACACACACACTCCTAGGGGCAATTTAGAGTTGCCACTCAACCTAAGCTGCATGTCTTAAGACTGTGGGAGGAGGCCGGAGTACCCAGAGAGAACCAATGCAGGCACAGGGAGAACATGCAAACTCGTCTAGAGAAATCAGTTAAAGTCAAAATATAGAGCAGTCTGCAGTACCCTTTGTTTTCAGTAATGTTTTTGAACAGAACATTTTCCATGTGTCCGTAGCAAAGACAGCAGAGCAGACTGGACACAACCGATCCCTGAGGAATTCCTCGGCACTGACGGTATGTTCTGAAACACAGAAAACCAAAGTCAGACTGACTGTCCTGGTCATGTCATAAATAAAAAGAAAATCTGTTATGACATGCTGCTCATAAAATTCTATTTAAAGTTGGGGGCTAAAAATAACAATAATGCTTACTTTTTCCCAAACTGGACAACACTGCCAGTTAACATTTGGGTGAAGAACTGCAATGCTTCTCTGCCATAAAGATCTGAGCAGAAATACTAGAAGAACAAAATGTTACTAAAGACTCATATGTAATTAGCATTTGCAGGAAAAAGGGTACCAAACATCATTACCCAAAATACATGACAGGATGTCAGTCTCACCTGCTCCACCAGTATGGCATGATGAACTTTGCCCCTTTTCTGCAGTGACATCACAAACCCTTTCATGTTGGTAGATCCCATGTTGTCCTCCAGGAAATCTGCCTATATTGACAAAAATGAGATCCTCTGCAAATGGGTATAGTATGTGTGTGTGTAGGTATAATTGTACCTGTCGAACAAAAGCCTTTCTCAGGCCCTCATGAGAATCAGCCCAGATCTTGGCATAGCGGCGGATGGTGAAGATTTCATCCTTGGCAGGTGACAGGGCCTGGTCAATCACCTCAGCGAGCTTGTCATGAGGCAGACTCTCATAGGCTCCACTCACATCCACCTTAAACACAGAAAAAGTGCATAATGAACAAAGTGAGGAGGAAAACAGCATTTAAACAAACCAAAATGAAACCTATATCATGTGTAATAAAACTGGCCATCCCTGGTAGGCTAGTGGTTAAGTCGCAGCGCTCTCGCTGCTGCTCCCCGGGTTTAAATCAGGGTTGCGTCAGGAAGGGCATCCGGTGTAAAACACGTGCCAAATGTCAACATGCAAGTCGTCAGTGTGACGATTCGCTGTGGCGGCCCCTAAACGGGAAAAGCCGAAAGTGACTTTCTATCATGTGTAATAAAACTACAGTACCATTTTGTGTAGCAGTATTATCAGAAAAATGAATGACCTGGACTGCAGAAATTAGAGATGCACTAATTGCAATTTTCTATTTCCAATTTTTTACAAACAAACCTCCAGCTAAAAATGTGTAATATTTGTGCTTTTCCGACAGGTAATAGAAACAGAAGAATGTCTGTTACATCAGCCCCGCTGAACATGCAGTTCTTTTTAAAGTATGTGTAGTTTTTATTTGCTGTATTTTAACAGGGGTTGGATACACTGTACATTTTATGTGTGGCTAGTAATGTGTGCTATTTGTCAGAAATTTGGACCGTAATGTCCCGTTCTCCATCTGTGTGTGTGTGTAAATTTGATGAACACAGAATCACACATCACAGAGTGATCAGCCAGTCAAGCTAAAACCCAGCTGACCGTCTGTGGATCTTTACATAAAAGACATCAACATTGTGTCAGTCTCTGCCAGGGCAACTAAATAAGGAGAGAAACCAGCCTTCACAAAGTAGAGTGGCTGTGGCTTGTCTTTCTGGGTCGGAGCCAGAGAGTGCAACACTTTGTGGATATCGGTCATCCCCCACACTGTGGAGCCCAGGAGGGAGGGAACAGAGCGCACACAGGCCCACAACATATCCAGCAGGTCTCGGACATGCCTTTGATAAAGCTGCAGGGAAGGGGAAAACAAAACATGTGCATAATCCTTTTAACATATCTCATGGATACCTACTGTATGAGACAACTTTATGACAGTCAAAATGTACCCTTGTTTTGGCATCTGCTCCTATGACTCGTGTGATGGGCCTCATGCCATCAGTCTTGGGAATGAAGCGAAGACGGGAGACAACAGTGGTTTTGGAGAGGGATGCCACCTCATTTGGAGTCAACTCCTCCATCTGACCCTTGGAGAGGTGGCCTCTAAAATCACAAAAACTGTTTGCTTGCTTGTGTCCCAAGACTGCAAAAATATGAGCCCTTGCAGATGTGTGTACCTGAAGGCTAGTTCCTGCAATTTGGCCCACACTTCTTGTCTGTAGAACCTGAGGGCATTCTTCTGGCCCACGCTCTCAGTGACATAGAAACAGGCTCGGACGAGGCTTACAACATAGCCGTCCAGAAGCCAGGCCAGGAGCTGACCCAGGATCCGTGTCCGGTATGAGAGCTCACTGGGAGGGAACCTGCCTGGAGGGGAGAATGGTTTGGTTAAATAAGCCAAAATACATGTAACAGGAGGAGGAAAAAAAAAAAAAAAGAGGTGACCACCTATGTCTTACCTGTCTTACTGATCTTCAACCAATCACAGTCATTCACTTTCATCTTCCACATCAGTTCAGCCAATGAGAGCCTCTCAAACTTTCCACTGCACAAGAAGCCCCTGACCCTGACAAAAAAATTAAGCCGGTTGTAGTCGGAGCCCCACATCTCCTGAGGGATAACAGCCAAGAGGCACTCCCTGACAAACAGGTAGACCCGGTGAGGTGCACAGTGTTGAGGTAAGAGGGAGCTTAATTCTCCCTGTCCTGCATCTCTGTTGTCCACAAGTGGACACATCCTCTGCAGTATTATGCTGTAGGGACAGCTCTTATGTTGTCTTAACAGCTGACTAAAAAGGGGTACCATGTTAAAAAAGCGCTGGGGGAGCTTTTTTGGTTTCTTCTCTAGCCCGTTTAAATAAGCAAGTCCCTCAAAGAAGACTATTCGTACCAAATCTTGCCCTTGTAGCCTTCTGGATCCATCAGCACTCTTTTTTTTTCTGTTGAGAAGGAAGCTTCGCATTCCTCTTCCCGCATACAAGAATCCCAATGTGCGAATAAAACATTGTGAGGGAGGTAAAGGGGGGAAAACCCCTGATCTCCAACTAGGTCCACCCTCCAAAAGAAGTGTGGTTGTTTGCATTTCACCAGGATGTTTAGAACTGGTACCTCCATTTTCCAAAGGCTTCATAGAGAGTGTTGGTTCCATAGACATGGGCTGTTCTTCCTCCACTGTTTCACAGTAAACCTGTTGGATTCCCTGTGTGGGTTCTTGCTGTCCTTCCCTTCTCCTCTTTCTTGAACCAGTCATAACTCCTTCCTCGTACTTCTGGTCTGTTTCTCTCTTTCTTTTCCCCATCTTCACTCTTACATCTATTCTGTTTCTCTTACTGTGATTTGCATCTCTGTGTCTCCTTTTCAAGGTCACTAAACCTTGATACCTTCCAAACCGTTTACCATTATGTGTCCTGGAGCGAGGCTGGAGATAAAACCCAGTGGAGGCAGTAGTCATGGACACTCTGTCATATACTGGAACCCCACACACCTGGAAAACACATGAAGGAGGGACTGCCACAAACACAGAGCAGCTCTCCAAAAGGTACCGTGTGATGTCTGTGCCGAGGCGTACTGTGACTTTCTTCCACAGGTCACTGCCATGTATGTAGGCAGCACTTTGAGTTACATCTCCTTGAAATCTGAAATGGTCGGCATCTCGCTCTTCCTGAGCCAGGGACAGGAAATGGTAACCGTGTGCCAAGACATTTCTTTTTCTTTTCTGCTTCAGGTGGTTAAGAACAAAGGCTAGCAGTTCAGGCAGAGTGCAGATCTGTGGAAAGCATAAAATAAATTCTATCAACTTGAATAAGCAATTGACATTCCAGTTGGATTATGAAGTGTTGACATATTATTTTCATGCATCAAGACATCATCAGATGGTCTGCTATAAACCTGACATCTTAGTGGTCAGTGCATATATGAGATGTATGTAACACTCAAGGCATGTTTTCAGGGACATTTTAGCATGTAACACTAAGTAAATTTATCCATGATACTATATTGTTTGTGCTCTTGTAATTCTTGTTTTTTATTATGTTCCCATGTTTTACAATAAAATGCATTTCCTTAATGTCGTTGTTCATTTAATAAACTGTTATTTACAGTATGCCAACTCTGATGACAGTTACCTGTTCAACTGTAAGTAAAATAGCCTGAAGTTCGTGTAGAACATGAACTTCTACAATATCCTTCCAGTTAGCATTAGCTATACTGTTCCATGGTTGTACGGACGTGCGAGTCTACAAAACGGACATGCGGTATAGTTTTTCATTTAGGCAATACTTACCTGGCTGCAACTTGGTACTTGCTGTAGCTCCTTGTCAAAACAGACAAAAACTCCCCGGACGAATGACTTGAAACGGTTTGGGTCTGACTGTTCAATGAGCACTGCTTTCTGTCCCTCTTTGAAAACAATGCAGTTCGCAAATTCTTCCAGTGTCTGTACGTGCCGATAAAGTGAGCGCAGGATGTCAAGCACACCGAACATGTCAGTCGTTGACATAATAACTGCATGAACTCGTTCTGTTATTAGCCAACGTTACTCAGATCATGTTAGCAATGGTAGTGATTTTTTTTTTTTTTTT
>NW_018128282.1:227012-257542 GCF_001952655.1 Monopterus albus
ATCATGTTAGCAATGTTGGTGTTTTTTTTTTTTTTTTTTTAACCATTAAAAGGCCCGCGTCATCCACAGCCAATAAGACATTAGTTCACTCAAGTGTCCAATCAGACATAGGGTTAGGGTACTTTAGTTGACCAATAGCGAGCAAGAAAAGGCACTTTGACTTTTTTCTCTCTCAACACGAGAATAAAACGCAGTACAAGTCTGGTTAAGTACGTTCAAAGTAAATCTGAATTTAGAAATAGAACTTAGGTTTGTGGTCTTTCAGCTGTTTTAGATACCAGCAATGACAGGCAAGTAAGGTAACGTTATAGTGTGTTGTTGTTTTTTTTATTGTCAGTAACAATTAGCCTAATGCTGTTCATTTACATGTTAGGCATTTTTAGCAAACGTTAGCTACGCAGCTGGCAGAGGTAGCAATTAGCTGTCGAAGCTCTATTGCTGAACTCTATCAGTCACAACACAATTCGGATAAACTTCAATTGTGTGAGTTTTAGTGTAACGTTACTCAAAACGGTCACCTTCAGTTTGTAGGTCATGTTGTCACATCGCTTGTTACAACTAGTTAACATGATCTAACTACAGGTAGCAATTGATGCGCTAACATTGAGTGTAGCTAAAGCATAATCTTACTCTTTATAATCAGGTAACCTAACGGTGATGTGTTTCTCAAAACTTAGATTACTTCCATACAGTTACATCCTGCATTTGTCTGTTTTTGTGGTAAAATTGGAGAGATGAAGCCCCCAGAAGATGCAGAGAGGGGCATGTTTGAGCTACTGGTGAGTCTCATTAAAACCCCCTGAACTGGTGCTTAAGTTTTATTCTAATGGTTAACATCATTTTGTTTGTCGTATCAAAATAACGTATATTGTGGCTTTTATTGTGTCTATTAGTTTGTCCACGGAGGCCACACAGCCAAGATCTCTGATTTCCCCTAGAACCCCAACAAACATTGGATCATTGCTTGGTGACTGAAGACAACATTATGCAAGCCTGGCAAACATTAAGAACTTAGACCGCATTTTACTCTAGCATATTAGCCATGGACAGCCAGAGAACACGAGTTCTTTGGACTATATTGTCTTAGATGGAATTATTTGCCCTCAAAGACAACATATAAGATTTTCAGCAGTATATAAAAAAAAATTAAGTAACAGACAACAGGCAACTGTTGTCAGGAGCCCATGTCTCTAGTGAAAATCTGTAACATGAATTGGAGCAGGCAGCAATGCAGGGAAAAGTGTGATGGGAGGTTCCTCTTCAGCTAATGACTCAGTCAAGATAGAGTTCTTTTTGGTTTGGGATTTAACATTTAGAGCGATTCAGTCAGGGCCAAATGACAACATGGAAGAGAGAAATGGTGAGTATGGTAAATGTGTGTTTCTACTTTTATTTGTACTACTAAAAGTATATTTTGTGTCACACTCAGCTGTCTTTAATGTCAGAAAAGCTACCAGTTAAGCATATAGTAGTTTTTAGGCAAAATTTGGCTCTTCAAAAGCCTCAGAGTTGATCTTCACCTGGTTGTTCTTGAATACATACTGTATATACAGCAATCAAATTGGCTTTTGAAGTATTTTAATTAATGCTTTTTTTTTTTTTAAATAAAATGTTTTTCTGGAACATAAGGTGACAATCATACTGACAGTCCAAATGCTACATCACAATAACTTGTTAAATAGTGTATACAGTGCCCTCCACACATGTTGAAAGTGTTGTAGAGAAGTAATTAAGTAAAAATGCTGTTCAATTCTTTAACATAATGCATGCCATGGTAATTGCTTCAGCTTGGTCTCCATGTGATTGTTCTGAATGTTGATTTCCACTCCTTCTCTTTCTGTATGGAAATGGAATTTCATAGTGAATCTGTTTTGAATTGGCCGTTTGTGGTCCCACTTCCCCTCACCACATTAATGCAAATTAGTCATTGAAATGTTGTCACTCTGATACACAGTAGATTTGTAGTTCAATATTTTGTATGGTGAGTGCACTCCTAATAAAAAGTCTTCCATCAGTGTTTGAGTCGTTTGATCTATTGGAAACATTTTGTACATATTTTATTAATAAGGTCAGAGCCTTGCTAAACTTGGATGTATTTCTAAATAATCATGTTAGTGAAAGAAGTGGTTATGCATCATCACACTTTGCTCATACCTTTTGTGTGACTGGTGTCATGTTTTGGTGCTCTCTGTCTCACTTTATTACTCTGTGCCCCAGTGCTTAGTTCTTCAGCCATGTTTCCCCTTATAAGTACATGAACCCCTCTCTGCTCTAGAAACAGACATTAAGTCATCGGACGTCCTAGATTACAAGAAGCACAACAAAACCCTTCTACGAGCAGCGGTCTAGTCGATCTTTACAGGCTGTTCTAAAAATGTATGTTTTTGAACAATGGCATGCTTCAAAATATGTCTAAAGTGCATTACTTGAGCCTTGGTGTTCACTGTTGCAGAAAAAAAATAAAACAGTTTGCTATTAAATCATAGAACTCAGTTTTGTGAATAGCAGGTCAAGTTTTCTTCACATGGTCACACTTGTTATAGTCCTCAACTGCAGCCCTGTAGAAATAATATTTTAATTAGAGTGATTCCTTAAAGTATAAAGTATGAAACAGAACAGATCAACACCTCTTACCTGTAAAGGAGGAGCTGTTTGGTAAGACTGTCTTTCAGCTCCTCTATTTCTTTGTTTTTTTTCTTCTGAATCTTCAACTCAGTCTTCAGCTCTCTGCTTCTCTCCTCCAGACAGTACACTGTCTCCTGTAACGGTACTAATACTTAGGTGTCTTGAGTATTAAATCAGGCATTTTCTATTTTACCTTGCAGGGATAGTTTGTCTGCTCCCTGGGCTCAGCTGCTTCTGCCTTATTAAATGTTTTTGTCTTATCTTCCCTATTCTAAACACCTGTCTCTATGTTATCTTGCTCACCTTGTACTGGCCCGCATCCTCTCTCCGATGTATGTGTATCAGTTTGATTTTTTCCTCCGAACAAGCTCTCTGGAGCTTAAGCTTTTGGATCTCCTCTTTTATGGGTTTCAGCTGGGCCTTCAGCTCCTGGGCCTGCTCCTTGGCTTTCACTAATGCTCCAGCAGTTGCTTCTCTCCTCTTCAGCAGTGCCAGCAAAATGGGTTCATACCTGGCCAATGTAACCCCTAAAAGTTGAATGAATTTCTAGCCAACACTGAAATATGAGCAACACACTACCTATAGTCATAAGCATGGAGACAAGTTTAAAACAAATAAATGACTGGATGTGATTTCTTATTTACACCTGAAAGTACAAACATGGCTTACTGTTAAAAGATTAATCAGCATCTAAATACCAAATATGTTGTAGTGTGACAACCAGTACTGGACAGTGACAGCACCTGTCCTCCAGGGCTCTCAGCCCACCGTACACATATTGCTGGATGTCCCCACAGGAGTGCCTCCTGCAGTCCGTCAGCTCCTCCTGTGTGCTGGAGGCCTGACTGGAGCACTTTGCATGAAGATCTGCTTCTAGTCCCGAGAGCCGTTGTTGCTGGGCTAACCTGAGCTGGCAGCCCTCTGTGGTCAGCTGCAGCACCAGGGACTGCAGCTTCTCCTGCAACATGGAAACAAAGATTTCAAAGTGAGGGTTTTATTGAATGCAGAGATAAAAATTCTACTAGAGGGTTTCATACCTCTTCTCTCTTTAGTAGCTCCACTGCACAATGCTGGGCATTGAAAGCGGCCTGACTGTGAGCACAGTCCCTAGCCATGGTGAAGAGCCTCTTCTTCAGCTGTCTGAGCTGCTCTTGTAGCCACTGTCTCTCCAGGTTGATCTTCCATATCCTTCTCTCCTCCTCTGCTCTTGCCTCCCTGAGGCTCTGTATCTCCCTTTTCCTCTCCTCCCTCCTCCCTTCCTCCTCTTTCTTCAGCATATTTATCAGCTCTGCCACTTTGCTGTCCATCTGTTCTGCTGTCTCCTCTTCTTCCTCTTTGCTCCCCTCTGCCTTCTCTCTGTCTTTATTCCCTCGTAACTCCAGCACCTCCAACAGCAGCTCCTTTCTTCTCTTCTCTAACTGCTGTACCTCCTGTATGCAGTCCTCCATCTGAGACCCCAACTGTCCTAGTTCATTCATGCCAGATCTCAGATAAATGGTGTCTAGTCTGAGCTCATGTCTCTCTTCAGCTGTCATTTCAGTGTCATCTACTTCAGCCCCAGTTATGTCTTTTGGGTCATTTTTTTTACTATCAAATGGCTTTGATGGCCTTGAAAACAAGAACTGCTGATCAAAAACCCTCTGGTCTGCATTGAAATTCCCTGACATTTCCACTGAGAAGCCACCCATGTTATCACATCCAAGCAAAGGGTTCTGCTGGCTTCCTTTTGGTACTGAATCTACTGTCACAACATCTCTGCTGTTATTGGAAGCTTCATCTCCCTCTGCATGTTGAGCAATGCAGGTTTCTAATTGCATTGGCTGGGTCTCCAACTTCACTGGCTTCTCTTGCTGAACAGGCACTAGTGTGGTACCCCTACACCGATGAGGATTCTTTGTTATGTTTACATATTCTTGGCTTATATCAGTAGCCTGGTTTTGTGGCTCAAAGTCCACCCCAGCGTCTTCCGTGCAGTTCTCCAGCATGGCTAACATCCCCAACAGCTGGCCCTCATACTCCAGCATAGTTTCACTCAGTTTGTTTTCTGCTGAAGTTAGAGGCATTTTTGTCAGGTGAGACTCTTCTGTGGCCATTTCACACCTGTTGATAATTGTGCCTGTGCCTTGTGCCTGGCTTTGTGCGGGGTGGTCTTCTGCATCTGCTGCATCTATGTGAATGTCAATATAGCTTGTGGAAAGATAACTTGTTTCTCTATAGCTCTCTGTTGTGACTTTCTCTTTGCTCGGATCATGACTTGATTCACTCATGCTTTTTTCTGTGTAACTTTCTAAGTAACGAGATCCAAAGGGAATACCAGTAAGCTCCTCACAGCTCTTCAGTAAATCATCCATCTCCTGTAAGTATGGCTTAATTAAAGATGATGGATTCAACTGTGTTCCAGTGAAGGCAAGTCCAGATTGTGCTGTATTGCATGCTCTTGGTTCCATGTGAGTTCTGTCTGTCTCCGCATCCTCTTCTTTGATAAAGAGAGGCTCCAACCCAGTAAATGAAATGTTGTCCTCCATCGGTTTAGCCTAAATCTTGCCACTTCTCTTGATGTAGAAGTCCCTTTTAGAGCACTCTCATCCCTTAACAAAAGCAGATGAATATGTTAGACAGCCTGGCTGATGCACATTAGGTCATATTACATGTGATAAATGCTGGCCTGGCCTTCAGTAATGATGTCATCAGAAGAGTTGGGTTAACATTTTTGTCAGACTTCTATGTAAATTCTGTTGTAGTTATTAGCACACGTGGGTGTGTATAGCAGACCAAGGGCAGAGTAGGGCAGAGCATATGCTACCAGCAGCTGTCCCCTCAGGCTAGATGCCCCGGGCACCAACTCATAAATTGGCAGTAGTCAGACACAACACATATGAACAGTTTTTGTTTGAAGCGCCAACAAGTGGCATTACACGGATTACATTAGCAAGAAGATTTTCATAACATGTCACAGTGTTGATGGATGGGCATCTGCACTCTCCCCTGATGAATAGTTTCACTTGCTGAGGTGTTTTCCAAGACAGGCCAGAGACTCACAGAGAGTAAATTGATCAGTTTGACCCAATGGTGTCATGACACAGAGATTTGTAATGGAGAAGACAAGAGCTAAATTCATTTGATAGCTGTTGTTTCTTGGCCAGACCCCCCTTCAGCAGAAGTCCAGACACAGCTCTAGTGTTTTTATTAAAATATTTCACATAAGAAAATCACTAAACTAAAATCTACAGCACCAACCATTTTTGGCTTCATGAATTTGTCCACAGTACCCAAGGACTGGACACTGATGTGCTCTGAATGGCTCACAAAACCCTGGGGAAGACATGGCAGCAACCAGCTGTCGTGCTGCAGGACAGGCATGTGCACAGAGCACATTCCTTTACAGTAAACCGCTACCATCCAAAGACAGCACTGACCTGTATTTGTTGACTATTCGAAACAGATTTTTCTTATTTATCTATGCAGTTTAAAAACAACATTAAAAAAAAAACTTTTATGTTAAACCTGACAGTTTTTTCTATTGCTCAGTGGTGTTTGAAAGCTAGGAGCTACAGGAGTGATTAGATTTTTTTTCTCAGGGGTTTTTGTTCAGATTTGATCAGCATCAAAAGCATGTTGTATGTCAACATAAAATATAATTGCACTTACCTCTTAACTTAAATTCCTGTTTCCTCTGCCAGGAGCGAACGTTTCTATTGTGAGTTAAAACGACACAGCAAAGTGAGAAAGCAAAGAATGAGTGCAAGCAGTGTGTGCAGATGAACTAAGAGATGAAGGGGTGTAAAGAGAGTTGACCCAGCCTCCACTCACTCTGTCCCTGTGCTGCTGCGTGTCACATTTGTTTAGGTTTATTAATAAACACTGGGCAGGGAGAAAAGGGAGCAACAGCAGGCCTTTTCAGCCTGGGAGAGAGAAACCATTTGCCCATATGGACTTGTAAGAATTAGACTGAACACTTGGAATCCATACAGTATACAGTTTATAAATTGTTTAATTTTAAATTTGTTGTAAGATATAAAACAGTAACAACTACTTCTCTTTAGAGAGCAGAACTAATTTGTAGTGTTAGAAAACTTGCATTTTGCTAAATCAAATGACAGTCTTAATCCGCCTTACTTCACGATATCACAGTAAATCATTCACTGTCTGGAAGTCTTGCTGGTTTAAAGAAGAACTAGGAAAGATCATTACTTCATGCATCAGTAGAACCTGTAGCACACAAACAACTCTTAGTTTCTACCTCTGTTTTGCCAGAGGGGCTGGAGAAAATACAGCTGGTAACATTTATTATGGCTGTTGAGAGATAGATGGGGGTTGGGGGTTGTATTGCAGACACTATGTGTTTATAATGAAATGGCTCCAAGATTCCACCCATGCCTCCTCATTATCAAGAAGTCTTTAAATAGCTCCTGTCACATTTCTCACCACTTCCCCATGGGCGGATTGGTTTTTCCTGAACTTCTGACCCCAGCAATTAGCAGAGAGAGTACATGAAAATGTTCTGCAAATCTAGATGAAAGGGAAAAATGAGTAAATATTATATGATGAAGATGGTGAGATGTTGAGAATGAATGTGAATCACAAATTGTAGTGCAACCTGTATCTTGAGCCGCAAAGACCAGAGGCTTTTATTATTTTTACCACCAATATTAAAGATATTAAATACATAATTTATCTGACATCCCTTTAATGGGTTATTTTTTTCTTGTTTTAAATTTCATACCTGCTATTACAAGCAATTTTTTACTGCTCTTTTGATTTTGAAAGAAAACAGACACCACTAGATGGCTTCACAGTTTCACTCTTCTTGTAGTTCCATTCTTCTTATACAGGTAACATTAAAGGCAATGTGGATTGCCTGGATTTGAAAAACAGAAACAGTTTGAACCTCTCTACTCAGTACTTCTGGTGCCTTTTCTGTCAATACAGCAATCAGTTTAATAATCAAGCAATATTAAAAAAGGATAAAGAGGTAGTAAAAAAGTGATGGACTCCTGTTTAGCCTGCTCATGCTACAAATTGAACAAAGCTATCCAAGATTAATTTACTGCAAACCACACTTCAGAGTATTTACATAACCGTTTTACTAGAGATCCTTTTATTTGTAGTTAACAACGTGTGAAATAGTGATGTCATTCTGATTCAGTGTTTCCATGACAAGATTACACCCCTTCTGCTTAAGATGAGCTGTAATGTTTATCTGTTCCACCCTTGTTGACCGCTGTGACTTGGGAGAGAGACAGTAATTTACATGACGTTATGTCCAGGGATTATCTTTTTCACCACAGTGCAACTCTTGTGCTAATGCACACCCACACAGTCACTGGGATCTAGAGAATCATCATCTTTTTAGTTCTTTTTCTGTTTTCTACTATTTCCTTCATAGAGGATGGGAGATCATCAATGTGTGCATGTGTGCACAAAGCAGGATAAGGGGGAACCAAATATTTAAGGGGGCATTGTGGCTAAGGACTCAACATCCCACTGAGATAGACCATATGCTGGACATTGATTTGGACTGGTCTGTTACCCTCTGCTCCAATTTGCAGTACTGTCCAAACTCACCAGAACACCCTGTCAGTGTGTTTTCCCTTTTCCTCCTGTTTTCCATTTTTTCCCCATCTCTCAAAGGGTCTCACAAACAGTAGTGAGGGATCACTAGCCTTAGCTTTGGTAAAGTGCAGAGTTGTGAATCATACAGAGCTTCAAAAGTTCATAATGTTCAAATGGGTCCTAGCAGTTGTATATGTCTATCCAACATGTATTTGTGCTTATACATGAATTACATTTGCATATGGTAAGCATCTGCATTTGCATATGCATATTTAATCCATACATGTGCTTTGTATCAAGACCAACACCTGTAATTTTGGAAAACAGGCCACAGCAACATTCAGTGATTTGAGGGGTTTATCAGCATGTATTTAAAACTTGACATGTGCATATATGTTTATGCATAGGATCATCTTAAAAATATAAGGTTTTAATACTGACTGTGCTCTATTTGCTAGCCATGAAAAACTCTTAACATTAAGTTTGTCCTAGATGAGTCATTCCTCTTGTGGGTTAGAATACAGTTGACATTGTGTAATGGTTAACACTGTTCTTTACAGGAAGTCAGAGGAGCACGGAGGATGTAATTTCCTTTTCACACCAATACTTCCAAATACAACCAGCCTTCTACAGCTGAGATAACAGGTAAAAAGCTTTTCCTTGAGGTCATATTAACACCTATTTATTGAGACACAGGAGAATGTTAGTCATTCAGGCACATTTTCTCAGGTGGTTTGGGGATTTGAACTGACAACAAACACACTTTTCCAGACTCTAACTTCTGTTTTCTCCCTTTATTGTTCCCTGCTGTCTGTCACGCTATTCATTATACAGTAATGTCTCACTATGGCTAAGTGTGTTTTAATGGCAGTGAACTTACTGAGTGTTTCTTTTACGGAGAGTGTCTCTGCTTTTTAATTGTCAGATGTCATCTACTTAGTGTCATCTGCCACCTAGTGTTTGTACCAACTGGCTTTTCATGCTTTTAAGCGATGACTTAATATAATGTAGTAGACAGCCCAATGTCCTCCTCCAGTATATTATTTCACTGTTTTGGATTCAGCGTATTTCCTGTAATTAAAGATGCTGCACACACTTTAAAAAGACAGAACGGCTACAGCTTGTTCTCACAGAACTTTTATCAGCTTCGTTATCTCTTTAAATTCAAAATGAAGTCTTTGTAGGGAGGTTTTAATGGTTGCCAGCAATTTTTTGGATTGTTCAACATAGGTCTGGTGCACGGCCTGAGTTTTTTTTAGTATTGTGCCTTTTCTGGTGTCTGTTTATTGTTCAGTGGATCACCTTTATACTGTTGCACAGTCACAACCAGTTCCCATGAAGGGAAGCTGCGGATGAGAACACCTGATAGGGAGAGATGAGACAAGCTGACAGAGCTGAGATCACACATCTGTGAGGATCGTACTGTGGGTTCACTGGTCATAGGTGACTTCATCTACAGAGGAGATAGCTTCATAAATTAAACCACTAAAGATGATGATAAAATTGATCTGTTAGTCTTTAACCAAAAACTAGGGACTTTACACTTAAAAAGGTTCAGATTATATCAGTGTTTGTGTTGAACAGTGTGTTTGTGTTCATGGGAAGCTGTGTGGACAAGCCTGGATGTAACGCCTACATTTACTGTTGGCCTCTCTAGTATACATCTAAACAAGGTCATTCATCTGATAAGACATTTTGGATTCTGTGTGATATAATTCCTGTTATCTAAATAAGGTTATAGGTTATATAGATTGGCATCAGTAGTGATTGGAGGCTTCAGAATCAGTGTCACAAGAGGCAAGTGTATTAAGTGGTTTTAAGAAATGTTTTGTAGTCATTAGCCACAGTAACTGCATGACTTTAGAAATGACAAAGTCAGCCTGTTTGTCTGTCAGATGATCATTCAGTCCACCACCTTTGTCCCAGACAGGTGACAAATTAAAGGAATAACCTGAACAAATGATTGGCCTCTCTTCAAGGATGACAATGCTCCCATCTATAGGGCACAAATGGTCACTGAATGGTTTGATGAGTATGAAAAATTATGATTTCATCTAGGGCCACTATCATGTCAAAATTTAAATCACACTTCAGTCATGACCAAATTCCTGCAAAACTCATGACATTCTGTACTTTGTTTAGTACTAATTAGCAAATGTTAGCATGCTGAAACATTGAACTCAAGGTGCTTTTGCATGACAGGAACTTTTCCCTTGATAGTACTTTCTCAAGGTTCATGACCTTTCAGATGGAAGCTTCCTGCGCTAAACATTGATTGGTCAAATATAGGCATTCTTCGTAGCATTGTTGTATACCCATATTTTTAAAAACCCACAATTTCAAGCACATAGCTTTTCTTGTAGTTCATGCTTGACAGTAATCAGCATGGATCAGCCAAAGAGATTTTATGACCACTGGACCGATGATGGTCTCCTGGTTGTTGTCCATTTTAGCAGAGGACAACCATGCACATGCATGCAAATGATGTGAAAGGCAATAAATATGTCAGTGGACTAATTTACTTAATGTTCTCCATGCTTTGGCCCTGTTGTTTAAAACAAATCACAGTGCACCTGAGGATCTTTTGCCCTTTGGAAAAGTCCTGAACACTAGTTCTAGGAAAGCTAAAGTTTTTGCGGTGGAAATGCACTTGTGTTGGCTTGTGATGTGTTGGTATTTAGCTCACATCAACACTGTGCCCAGGTACTGCCTCAAAGCTGATAGCATGGATGTAAACTCTTAGTCTTGTTTCAACATTAGTATATGTGGATCTCATAGAAGGTTCAGCAACCTATAAACCCCTAACACAAGTCGCCATGGATTGTAGCCTTCCTCTGGTTTTACTCCTCTCCCTCCACGCTCACCCAGCTTTTACTCATAGCACGTTTAGCACAACCATTTATCATAAAGGCTCCAAGGCAATAATCACCGGACTCTTCAGTGTTTCCCCTACCATTATATTAGGGGGGCGCCCTGCAATTTTATTTTCTATATAGCACCAAATCACAACAGAAGTAATTTCAAATCAAATCAAATGTATTTATATTTAGATGACCTGAATGTATTCTACTGCAGGTTTGACAATCAACACTCCCCCCTCACCCTCCCCACCTCAGACCCAGCAGCTGCTCCCCCAACAAGGCCCCCATCTTCACACTTATCTTCAACAGGTCACTGGAGCTGTGTGAAGTCCCCTCCTGCTTCAAACGCTCCACCATCATTCTAGTCCCCAAGAAAACCCCCATCAGTGGACTGAACGACTATAGACCTGCCGCCCTGACATCTGTAGTTATGAAGTCCTTTGAAAGACTGGTGTTGGCTCACCTGAAGGACATCGTTGACCCTTTGCTAGACCCCCTGCTGTTTGCCTACTGGGCAAACAGGTCGGTGGACGATGCAGTGAACATGACACTGCATTACATCCTGCAACACCTTGACTCCCCAGGGACATACGCACCAGCCATCTTTGTGGACTTTAGCTTGGTATTCAACATCATCATCCTGGACATCCTCCACTCCAAACTGACCCAGCTCACTGTGCCTGCCCCCACCTGTCAATGGATTACTAGCTTTCTGACAGACAGGAAGCAGCAGGTGAGGCTGGAGAAAACCATATCCAGCACCCGGACAATAAGCACAGGCGCCCCCTAAGGGTGTGTGCTCTCCCCTCTGCTGTTTTCACTCTACACCAACGGCAGCACCCCGAAGGACCCCTCTGTCAAGCTCCTAAAGTTTGCTGATGATACAACAGTCATCGGTCTCATTTGAGACGGCGATGAGTCAGCCTACAGACGGGAGGGTGAGCAGCTGGGCCTGTGGGGTCGCTGCGAACACGCTCAAAACAGTGGAGATGACAGAGGACTTTAGGAAGAACCCCCCCCATACTTGGCAGCACTGTATCAGCAGTAAAGTCCTACAAGTTCCTGGGCTCCACTATCTCCCAGGACCTGAAGTGGATGTCCAACATCAGGACCATCATCAAGAAGGCACAGCAGAAGATGTACTTCCTGTGCCACCTCAGGAAGTTCGACCTGCCCCAGGAGCTGCTGATACAGTTCTACAGAGGAATCGTTGAGTCTGTTCTCTGCACCTCCATCACTGTCTGGTTTGGCTCAGCAACCAAACAGGACAAGTACAGACTTCAGTGGACAGTCAGGACTGCAGGAAATGTCATTGGTGTGAGCCTGCCCTCCATGGAGGACCTGTACACAACACGAGTCAAAAGGAGGGCGGAGAGGATCACTGCAGACCCCTCACACCCTGGACACGATCTGTTTGAACTCCTCCCCTCTGGACGGTGTTACAGGTCACTGTGCACCAAGACAACCAGGCACAGGGACAGTTTCTTCCCCCAGGCTGTTGCTCTGCTGAACACTTAACCTATGAGAGTATGACTGGACAATAACCCTCAGTGCAATACCTGTAAATATACGCTGTACAGATTATACAGACTTGTACGGGTCTCTAGTACTTAAGTACTCTGTTTTATCCCTACTAAAGGCTCTATTCTATTATAAAGCCACGTCCGGTTCTTTCAAACCAGGAACTCAGTGAGACGAAGCGGACCACTTGAGTATATAAAAAAAAATATAATCTTGCTGGTTTATTCAAAGGTTCACAGGCAAGAATTAACATTACACGTCCAGGCATCTTCCACCCCCAAAGCTGCTCGCAGACAGCCCGGAAGAAGAAAGACCCTGAACCCAAGATCTCTATACAATTTAATCACTTCGTTGGGCTAGCCCCATCCTACACAGGCCACGTCAAACCGTGACGTCACCTAATATGCCAGCTATGCAGCTGACCAGAGCAGTAGTCAAAACATGAAGAATATTAAAGTGTGTGGCTGTTGATTAGTGGTGTGTATCTAAAAACATACAGGACATTCAGGGACATGTCCGAACAGTAAGTCTCGGAAGATATTATGATTAAGATTACGGCTGAGCATATCATGCTACTAGCAATATTCATCCTGCCGGCAGACTCTGCAATCTAGCTGACCTTGGCCTAGATGCAGCCTGCAAAACTCATGACAATGAACTGAGCATTTAACAGCCTGAGCAAGACATCCTGGCTACACTAACATTTTCTAATACAACAGAGCTCTAATCAATATCTATCTAACTAAGAAATTACCTAACACCTACTTATCTCATTTCAATGAACGTTCTTTTGTCTGTCTGCATTGTTTACTGTTTGTTTATACTGCTTTTTTGCTGATGTTAATACTGCTATTTTGTTATATTACACAGCCTTATGCTGGTTTACTGTTTGCACATTGAGAGCCGATGTACCTAAGTCAAATTGCTTGTGTGTCCAACACACCAGGCCAATAAAGTTGATTCTGATGTTCTGATGTTTACATGACAGAATAAAATCAAAATAAATGACTAAAATAGAGTAAATAAGACCAGTGCAAATAAAAATAAAACAGCACAATAGCAGAAACACAGTTAACATACATTAAATAAATCTAAATTAAAAGGAATGCATCAGGAACTACTGTGTATTAAAAGCCAAGCCAAATAAATATGTTTTAAGCAATGATTTAAAAGTACTGAGGTCAGTAGCTGACCTAACATTAAAAGGTAGACTATGCCACAATTTAGGGGCTGCAACGGTAAAAGCACGGTCACCCCAGTGTTTATATTTGGCCCTTGGAACCTCTAAGAGAAACTGGCTTGAAGATCTGAGGGACCTGGTAGGTTTGTGCCAATATGAAATTCAGTGAGGTAAAATGGAGCCAAACCGTTAAGAACCTTAAAATCAAAAATCAATAACTTAAAATCAATTGTAAAACGGACTGGAAGCCAGTGGAGAGAAGCCAGTACTGGAGTTATACGCTCAAATTTCTTAGTACTTGTCAAAAGACAAGCAGCAGCATTTTGCACCATTTGGAGACATTAACACCATAGTATAGAGCATTGCAATAATCAAGTCAGAAGTGATAAAAGCATGGATTGCAATCTCAAAATCATTAAAAGAAAGGAATGACGTGACATTGCTTAACAGCCTCAGGTGGAAGAAGCTAGATTTCACAACTGAGTTAATTTGCTTGTCAAACCTCAAGTTGCCATCAAACATCACCCCTAGATTTTTTTTTACAGTTGACTTCAGATGTCGAGCTAGGGGGCCCAGGCCCTGGTTAGAAGCAGTTAAGTTCACGGGGTCACCAAATCACTCTGTCTTATTTTCATTGAGATTTAAAAAGTTAAGTGCCAACCATGATTTCAAGTAATTTAAGGTCTATACCTTGTTTTTGTAATCAAACAAACTAAATAGCCTTATGTTATTTAACTTGGCCTGTCATTTCTGTCTCTACATGGTTACGCGTTTACAATTCTCCTCTGCTCGCTGTATCGTGCACGGCAGAGTTCTGCCCCGATGCACACACACAGGCACATGGACACACATACAGATGCCCCCCACTGTAGACCTAGGGGAAACTCTATTCTTATTTCTAAGCCCAAACATATAAAGCTGAGATGTTAGCCAAAGTTAATGTAACTGCTCTGAGTAATTGGACGGTATGTGTACAGAATGTGCACGTCCATATGAGTGTGTTTGCACCTTATAAATTAGCCACAATTTATTGTTTCAAGGCATTTAATGGTGTGGTATAAATGTTAGTCTGAGGTACTACAGTAGATATTGTGAAGTCTACTTAAGCATGTTTTGTGGCTTTTAAAAAGTTAAATACATTCTTGCACAGACTTAGACTGCACAAATATGTTCTTAATCCCTTATTTTCAGAAATGGTTTCATCACAGAGAACCAGCACTTTGTTTTCAGCTGTCTTAATTAGACGTGGTGTGAGTGCCAATCCTGTTATTTTAATAATGATTCAACAGAGGTCAACTCGGGTTTCCTGTCTGACGTCAGTACCTCATTTAAACGATCCCCTGTAGAGAGTGGAAACAGACAGAGTTCCTCTGAAAATGGAGAAAGGGAGAGACTAAGAAAGAAAAAGAAAACAGGGTACTTTGTTGGATGGGTGGAAAGCTGTGGCCTGTTTTTGTCCAGTCCTAAACAACTCAGCAGCAACCACACCCTCTCAGGAATTCCGGCTGCAAAAATATTTCATGTTGTGTTTTTAAAAGAACAGTTCACCCTTATCATAACATGATCAATGTTTTTGTACGTGAACCACCCCCCATGTTGATTAAATGGACATACAGTATATGGAAAAGACAGAATAAATGGATGGCTTAGTGCAACAATATATGTTCAGTTTTAATTTGCAGCAACAGAACATTTGTTTTGTTCACTAATGTTATGTGCAAAGTAGTTATCTATACAGTGAAACAATATATTTTACAGTATAAATAAAATGAAAAGAATACAATTAATGTTAAATATCATAGAACAAAACAAGATGAAAATCTTTAAACACAAAAATAGAAATGCATACTGGATGTGTGTCAGATGCTGTGTGGTGTAATGTGTAGTAGTATGGACCTTGGTCTGGTTAAGGTTTATTCAGTTATGCTTGTTGTAAGAAATACATGCTAAAAACACTAGCATATGGACAGGATACAGTAGTTAAAAAGCCAGAACTGTTGTCCCAGAAAAAGCAAAGCAAATGAAAAAGTTGTTCTCAATCAGACGTATCTGCATCAAGGCCTAAATACAAATGGAAGATAAAACCAACATAAAGTGTCTTAGTAAGGGGTCTGACCTCCATGTGCCACCAGAACAACTTCAGTGTGCCTTGGTGGTGATTCTACAAATCTCTGGAACTCCTTTGATGATGGCAGTGTTGGAGACCCTTTCCTCTAAGGGGACAAGTAGACCCAAACCATGCCAACATCTGCATTTGTTATGTTTCTTCACTTATTTATTCAGGTTTTTTCTTGTATTTATTACCTTTCTGTATATCTACATGGATTTTATTTGAGCAAATTATGTCAAGTTTGTTTGTATATTTTTGCATGTGCATGAATTACCGGCCAGATGTCTCCATATGCAGCCAGTGTTTTTTTGGCTCCGACCACTCCTGAATTCTGAGAAATACTTGGGTGTCCACTGTGAAGATAGTTTCACTCTAACTATCAGATACACGGGACTTTGTATGTTTGCTCTGACTGTGATTTATCATTTCACCTTTCAATAGAAATAAAAGGAGCAGTACACCTGGTCATGCACCACTTGTCACATTTATAGTTCACTTTTTTAAACTGATGGCTATTTATGTTTCTTCAAGGAGGGTCAAGTTATCCTAACACAAGAATCAGCAGCCAGCACCAGCTTCAACTTACCCAAACAGAACGAACTGGCCAACATGAACCCTGCTGACTCCGGTCTCTGGCTGACACCCAGTTCAGGGCACAGCTGGACAGTATGGGCCAGGCACTGCAGCAACAACAGAACGCCGTGGCTAGTCTGACCCAACAAGTTTCTAGGCTCACGGCGGTCCTAGAAGCACAGCTTACTCTACAGTTTCCCCTGGCATTTCCTACCCAGTCTGCACACGCCACCAACCGCTCTCCCAGCCCCCGCCGGGATCCCCCAATACCTGAACCAGAAACATTTGACGGTAATGTCGACAAATGCTGGGGGGTTTTGCTGCAGTGCCGCCGGGTGTTTGACCAGCAGCCTCAGACTTTTTGCACCGACCAAGAGAAAATCAACTATGTTATAAATGGACTACATGAAAAAGCACTCACCTGGGCCAAGGCTGCGGACGCTCGAGGACTATTAATCGAAGCCATCATAACAGAATTCTTGGATGACCTTAGGACCATCTTTACACCACCTGCTCATCAGAGCCAAGCAGCTAGGGGGCTCATGACTATCTGTCAGGGGGCATGCCGCATAATGGATTATGCCGTCGACTTCTGGGTTATGGCTACAGAAGCCGGCTGGGAAGATCGGGCCTTACGTACTGCATTTTGGCATGGCCTGAACGACAACATTAAGGCTGAGCTGAGCACCAAAGATGAGTCCACTGACCTCCGCTCCCTAGTTGACTTGGCTGTTCGCATCAACAACCAGCAGTGCTCTTTCTGTAAGGAAAAAGCCGGGCAGCAGTCGGCCACCCGGACCCGCCCTATGTCATCATCACCTGTTGAGGCCCGGAGGCCTCTCACCATGGGGACGGCTCATAGCGGCTCCTCTTGAGGATTGGAGGAGCCGATGCAACTTGGACGAGCCTGTCTGTGCCCCGAAGAGTGGGCCCGCCGCAATTGCACTAGATCTTGTTTGTACTATGGTGCTCCCGGTCACCTTATCGCCTCCTGCCCAGTGCGACCAAAAGAGCGGGCCCGCCAGTGAAAGTGGGGACACTGACGGGCCGTTCCACTGACTCCACCACACCAGGTACTAGCTGCATTCCCTCCCTCACAGAGCACATCCTGCACGTTTGCCACGTCCTTCTTTGACACCTGGAAAACTGCCTGTAAGTCAAGGTGGAGAAGTGCGTCTTACATTCCGCCTCCATGGCGTTCCTGGAGTTCATCGTCAAACGGGAAGGCTCCATGCTGATCCAGCCAAAATCACTGTCATCACCTATTGGCCCACTCCCACCTGTGTGAAGGACCTGCAACGCTTCTTGGGTTTTGCAAACTTCTACCGTCACTTTATTAAGAACTATAGCATGGTGGCTGCCCCCCTCACACAGCTCACCTCAACTAAGGTGAAGTTTGCATGGTCTAGGACAGTGGAGCAGGCCTTCCAGGAACTCAAACACCGGTTCACCACAGCCTCATACTCCTCCAACCTGACTCCTCACGGCAGTCGTGGTCGAGGTGGACGCATTGGACATTGGGGTAGGAGCAGTCCACTCTCAGCGGTCCGAGGGAGACCACGCCCTGCACCCCTGGGCATTCTTCTCCCGATGGTTGACCCCGGCCGAACGTAATTATGATGTGGGGAACCGAGAGTTACTTGCCGTCAAAATGGCGTTGGACGAATGGCGGCACCTCCTTGAGGGTGCCGACCAACCATTTTTAGTCTGGACCAATCATAAGAACTTGGTCTACCTCCAGTCTGCCAAAAGACTTAATCCCAGACAAGTGAGGTGGGCCTTGTTCTTTGATCAGTTCCGGTTTATGCTCTCCTATTGGCCGGGGCCCCACAATCATAAACCGGATGCCCTCTTTCAGCAGTTCCACCCTTCTGCTTCAGATGCCTCCTGTATGGTTGCCTGCAGGTCTCCTTCGGCCACTGACCACGCCCAGTCAGCCCTGGTCTCACATCGCCCTAGATACCTCCCTCTCAAGGCAACATAGTCATCCTCACCATAGTTGACCGTTTTTCCAAGGCCACCCATTTCCTTGCTCTTCCACAACTCCCCACAGCATTTGACATGGCCCAGCTCCTGGTTCAAAATGTTTTCCACATTCACAGCACTCCCATCAACATTTTTTCTGACTGCAGTCCACAGTTCACATCACACATCTGGTCCACCTTCTGCACAGCCATCGGGGCTTGTCCTTGTCTTTCTTCCGGTTATCACCCACAAATCAACGGTCAGGCTGAGCAGTTGAACCAGGAGCTGTAAAACGCACTCCGCTGCATCACTAGTTCTTCACCTGAAGACCGGAGTCTGTTGTTGCCTTGGGTGGAATACCCCCACAACACCCTCTCCAGCTCTGCCACTGGTATCTCTCCCTACCAGGCTTCTCTTGGTTACCAACCCCCTCTCCTCTTCGCCGCTGACAGCGACATCGCCGTTCCCTCCGTCCAAGCCCATATAACCTGTTGTCATAAAGTCTGGGCTGAAACCAGGGCCACACTGTTGCGTACGGTGGAACAAAATAAACGCCTCACTGATCGCCGCCATCGGGACGCTCCTACTTACCAGGTTGGGCAACAGGTATGGCTCTCGGCTGCTCACATACCCATCAAAGGGGCATGCCCCAAACTCTCTCTTTGGTTCCTGGGGCCTTTTACCATCCAGGAAATCATACACTGCCTGACTCCCTCCGCATTCACCCTGTTTTTCGTGTTTCTCCGATTAAACCCGTATCTTCCAGTCCCCTCTGTCCTCCACCAGCTACCGCTACACCCAGCCAGGCCCTTCTCACCACCACGGCTATAGACAGCTATCTCCGGACCATACTCTACCTCATCCTCCCAGTCTCCACCAGCCAGGTCGGGGGGCGTTGGGTGCAATCCTAACATACAGCTTCAGTTTCAGGTTTTTAATTTCAATTTTCTCTTTCCTCATCTTCTCATTTAACCCACTCAACAGAGACATGACTCAGCAATGTTTCTTCTACTTTCTTCCTTTTACTAATGAAGGAATCATATGGAAACTGGTTTCCTGCTCTTACAACCTTATAACCTAGTCATTTTGTGTGTCTGTCTGAGGTAGGCTCGAGGAATGTGGTAGGGACAGTGAGTGCCTTCATCCAAAAGGAAGGGCAGCAACATGCCTGGACAGGAAAAACATGAGTGCAGTGGGGGTCAGAAAGTAGTTTTTACCTCCTGTTTTCTCTTCCACTTCTTCACTCTTGAACTACTTTGGCTTATATTTTGTCCTTTCCTCATTCCATACCCGTTTTTCTACCAGAATGTTACTACCAGCATTCTGTAACATCAATTCTAGTCATTGGCTAGTGAGACAAAGCTGTCTCTGTTGCACAAAGAAATTCCCTGTGTGTTTCATAGCTGAGTATCTAATTGAAACTTCTAGCTTTTCACTTTAAAACTATTATTGCATGCCAAGATTCTCTCTCTGTCCTCATTTCCCTTTTTCTCTCAGCTCCTTTTCCACCCCTTCCATCTTCCCAGTTGGGTGATATTATACTGTAAATAGTGAACTGTGGAATGTCGTTTTGGAGAGTTTTGCCCTCATTTATTCTTAAAAATGTGTTTCTAGAAGATAAATTCATGGTAAAAACCAACAGAATAAAACAAATTACAGCAACTGAGACCAGGTTTGTTCTTTTTTTTTTTGGTTTCTGTGTTGTATGGTTTTGAGAAATGGAACAAGAGAGAAGCATTTGATGCAGAAAAAATGTGCCTGTCATAGGATAAAGGCAGGTTGAGAATGCTAATGCTGGTCCAAAAGAGCTGGGCTTATCCCAACCAGCAGTATGGATTTCCTGCCTGCAGCCTCCTTTCAGCCCCATTCAACACAGTGAAATTCATGTGTACACGTCATTGGGTTAAAAGTTCACGTAGCTGTTGTTCCTGTTTTAGTGCCCTTTATAGTACTGTGTGGTTGGACAGTCTCGATGCTTCTGCCTAGTGCAGATACTTCTTTGTTACTTGTATATTTTTAAGGCCACAATTTCATGTTACTACTAGTCAAAGGTTGGCGATATGATGAGATATACTGTGACATGATCAAAATTGGGTTAGATCCTTTACACTGACCTTGCTAATGCTTTATTACCGGTTATACTGGACCTTGTGAACAATGTTACACATTCGTGAGCATGACTCTTCAGACAATTTTAATGCATGCTGATGTATGCTGCCAACAACATGTCTCTATGGGTGGCAATGTAGGTCAGTCATTTTGGTCCAGACTGAAATATCTCAACAACTACTGGATCAGACATTCATTGTATGCAGAGGATGATTCCTAATAACTTTAGTGATTATCTGGCTTTTCCTCTAGTGCCACCAGATGGTTTTGATTTTGAGCAAATTGTGTTGTACTTTGGTAACAAACCCATGTTCTCCACAAGATCAGTTCTAATAACTTCTGTTAATAATCAGGTCAAATTTGTAATTTGCTCACTATTTTTATTACTTTGTTCATGACCAAATACCTGCAAGACATTAATTGAATTCCCTAAAAATTTGTTACATCATGACATATTCCAATATTGTAAAAGTCATTGTCTTAATATATCCCACTTGTGAGATGCCATAGGCTGCTTGTGCTTGCTATTGTTTGGATGTCTTTAGACTGCTTGAAATTATTTTAAGCAATGGTTAAATTTAAGAAACACAGTATTCCAGTATCCACAGTATGCCTCATTTACTGGAATTTTTATTACTTATGCGTAGCAGGATCCTGTATGTTTCTATAATCCTGTATCAATAAATAAACAAAATCGCTGCATTTCTGTATTCCTTCACCAATGACATACTTTTTTTTTTTTTAAACAAAATAAGAAATGGAACCAAAACTTGCTAAGGAGTCTCATGACCTTGTCTAGCCTATATCTTAGTCTACAACCATAATGTTCCTTCATAACAAAGGTATTTACATTTCTGTAACACCTTCTGTGATCTCATCTCCTGCTGGAAGGCTGGGAAGAGGATAGAGTGTGCATGTAAAAATATATGCATTAGCCAGTGTAGCTAGTTTAACAGTTAAGATAGAAAAGAAAAGATGAAGAACGACACCAACTGAAGAAAGCAGAGTAGGGAGGACTGGCGATGCATTCCCCAGCTGGCTCATAGTGTTCTAGTGGTAAATAATGTTGTACCTCTTACTGCACACACACATTTACAGACACTCTGCAGCTCTCTCACAGACATACTGAGAGTGGCTGTTTTTTTCTATATCACCATGGCAGCATTAAAACATTTCAGTCTGTTAGGCACAAGTAAATTAATCTATGACTCATTTTAACCCCTCCCGACACATCAGTACACGCATACAGCATGGATTCCCCCGACCTCATACTCACACACACACACACAAACCACTAGTCCAAACCTCACCACGCACAAAGATATTAACTTTTTTCTGAATTCTGACTGATATCCTCAGTTTGTGTGCCAGAATTAGTCCAAGAATCCCAACAGTTGTGTAATTTGGCTGCCTCATCACAGGAGCTAAAAGAAGACAGTCACTCAAACTGACTGTAGAAGAAGCAGACCTTGTGAATGTGAAAGACAATACATCGCCCCCCCCACCCCCACCTATATAGTACTATATTGTTAGTGTTGTCATGTATGCATGCTGTGACTTTACCTGTAACTCCCCAGTGTTCCGTGGCATGGAAAGCACATTTGCCAGGTTTTCAGCAGTATGCTGCTACAACATTGCTTTAGTCTGAAGAACAGCTCTCTATATTTTCCAGTTGTTTATATAATGGCAGGTAACTTTCACATACAATTCAGTTGTAAGCGCTGTCCATGCAACCATGGTCAGAGACACCTTTTCAACACCTGTCAAATGACTGCACAGTTCACATGCATTATCGTCATACAGTTTATCCTATCGTGCTATGACCGTTTTTCTTGATGGGACCATTTACTCCAGCTGAACAAATGCCATCAAACTTCAAAAACCCTCTTCCTCGACGAAGTTAATGGTTAGCATGTCCTTTGCTATCATCTTTCTGATGGGAGCTGTTATTTGCTCTGCTGATCATCCAACTTCCTTCTTCAGGTGACAAAGCCACTGACCTTTTGATCTGCAGACCACGCCCCACTTTCTGCTGGATGCTTCACATTCAAATGGCTGAGCATAGTTGTTGTCTATTTATGACATGCTAACTTAACCTGGCAGAGTTTGCACTGCACCTCATTTTCGTTTATGTTCTTGAAGAAGTTCTACACAGAACCTTTTGATGGCTGTACTTGCTGCATGTTTCTGCTGTTTGTATTTGACGCTGTAGTAAATTGATATACTGACCTTGTTATCGTGCGATTTCCAGGTGCTGGGAAAAGTGAGGCAAAACAGTGGCTCTTTGTTTTTAAAGACAAAACTATAGTCACATGAAATATTAGATGTTTCTTAAATTTAATGACTATTTGAATATTTGTAAATCATTGCCCATCCCTAGTTGTTAATGAACAAATTGTGCTCACAACTGTGTCTCAGTCTGTTCCTCCAAGACTGTGACACCACCTCCTCCTTGTCCACTTCTGCTTCCACTTCCTTACCTCAGTCGGTCCGTTCAGTATTCAGACCACATGAGCCAGTCCCTTTACACACACACACACACACACACATGCACTCCACCTACTTCTGACGAGTGTCTACCACCACCCGTTTACCTACACTTACAGTGGTCAGCTTGTCTCGTTCCCACCACAGTACAATTTGAAATTTACTTCAGATTTCAGTGGCGTCTAGTGTACAGTATGTTGAGGGTGAGTATAACTAAAGAGAACTGGCCCCTTGTGACTCACCCTACCTAGTCTAATTGTGTGTGTGTGTGTCATGTGTAATAAGGGGTATTGGGTTTCCACCTGGCTGCACAGTGACAGAAAAGAGCCACTCCTTTTTATCTGCAGAAAGACAGCGGAACCTTTTCACCTTGCAAGGCCACGTGCCAACACTGGACTGTTCAGCAGTTTCCCAGGAGACTTCTTTTTAATATATATGTATATCATATACTGTATATGCATATTTTACTTTTAGGAAAGAAATTCCACCTGCCCCCTCTGTGAAAGCTACACAAGGATTACACCAATCCAATATGTGTATTTTTGGATTCTTTCCTAGCTGCCACGACACTTTGTTACCCAGGGGCTACTATCTTGAAGGACTACGCCTGTTTCTCGAAAAGTCAAAAGGAACACCAACTATATACCAATAATAGCAAAAACCCAACATAAAATGGTAAATCCCAGCAGTTTGGAATGTGAGGAGAAGTGACTGGACTGGTGTGGCTAACTCCTAACAGCACTGTGAGAGGTGGGAGGACAGGCTGGCAATCACACAGAGGGAGGGACTGACTGTTAAGAGAGCATGGAGCTTCATTCACCCTGTTAAACACACACACACGCTTTGCAAGGCTGTTCTCAGGCTGAGAGAAAAGAGGGGAGCGGAGGAGAGGACAGCACGCTCGCTGAGTAAGTTGTAGATGACTATGCCTAACCATTTTACCGCATAGATTTTGCATTGTTTGCTAAAATAACACTATGTAGAACTGCATGTGTGTTTCTTTGTGTTCTCTGTATGTCTTTATGAAGTAAAAAGTATGCATCCAAAGTATTTTCCACCACTTTTTTATTGAATTAAGCTCCTTTCTCTTTTGTAACTCACCCTAACACACTTTTCTGCTGATGTGAACCACATGTCACACATGCATGCACACACATACACAGACGCAGCAGAGGTCCAGCTCTCCTCCCTGAGGCCTCTCCTCTAAATACACAAAAATGAGAGAATAGAAAAGGGCAGAGCGTGGGTGGACAAATAAAGGAAAAACTTTAGTAAGACAATGTCACAATGGTCTTGATATTGTTAATGGTTAGACTGGTACATTGTCTCTTTTTATCCCCTATTCTGCTCTAATTTTCAAATCTTGTTTTACCTTTTTGTTTATTTTGTAATGCTCCTACGTGACTGACTTCTCCAGTTAAACTCCCTAGTCATTCTTATCTTTTCTTCATCTTGTATTTGCTGCCTCATATCACACAGTTTTAGTTTCTGCTTTCCATCTTGCTCTCTCTGATCCTGTGGATCTCATTGTTGTCCCAGGTGGTGACAGAAAGGAAAAACTGAGACACTGAATGAGGCCAAAGGAGGGAAGATTTCAAATTGTGTGACTTGTTTCTGATCGAAGAAACACTAATCCAGGTGGACATACAACTCCTCAGTTCCCAGGACCAACCTCTAGGATGTCCCGGAGGAGGTCTACAGGTGACTTGGTGCCCAGGGACATCACTGAGATCTTAGCCCGGGAGGTGAGGGCTCAGCGTGGGCAGAGGAAGCCAGGAAACTCCCTGGGACAGGCCTTCAGTTGGTTAAAGGGCAGCCGGAGGAAGAAAAGTATCGGCAATGGACTACATCAAACTAGTTCTAGTCTAACAAATGCCAATCTGAGACTTGAGAATTGTGACCCTTCTAATGGTGAGTGGATCCTTGCCTTACTGTATACTTGACTTTTTTTTATTTTAAGTGATCAGTTGATAGTTGCAAGAAAAAGTAATGGCACTGTTTGCACTTTGGTGGTTTTCTGCACAAATTGGTCTTGAAATGTGATCTGATCTTTACCAAAGTCACAAATATCAACAAACACAAGCTAAGCTATTAAAACACAAACAGTCATGATCTTTCATATCTTTATTGAACACACCCATTAAACATACAAAGTGATGGTGGAAAAAGTAATGGAAGCAGTGTTTTAATAACTGGCTGAACCACCTTTGGCAGTAATATCCTCAAGCAAGTGTTTCCTGTAACCCTGACCTGCACAACATTCAGGAGGAAGTCTGGACCATTCTTTCTCACAGAACTGCATCAGCTCAGCCATATTCTTAGGATGTCTGGTGTGAGCGGCCCTCTTGACATCATTCTACAGCATCTCGTTTGGGCTGAGGTCTGGGATCTGACTAGGCCACTCCAAAAGGCAGATGTTGTGTCTTCAAAGCCATTCTGTAGTAGATTTACTTCGATGTTTAGGGTCAATGTCCTGTTGCATCACCCAGCTTGTTCTGAGCTTCAGCTTGCCGACAGCCACCCTGACATTATCCTGTAGGATTCCTTGATAAACTGGGGAATTCATTTTCCCCTCCAAAATGGCAAACAGTCCAGGTCCAGAGGCAGCAAAGCAGCCCTGAATCATGATGCTCACTCCACCATATGTCACTGTTGGTATGATGTTTTCATGTCGGTATGCAGTTTTCTTTTTACACCATACGTAGTGCTGTGTGTTCTTCCCAAACAATTCTACCCTTGTTTCATCTGTCCACAGGACTTTTTCCTAGTATTGTTGTGGAGTGTCAAGGTGGTCTTTGGTAAACTTCAGGCATGCTGCAATGTTGTTTATAGAAAGCAATAGCTTCCTCCATGATGTCCTGCCATGGATACCATACCTGTTCAATATGTTGCATATGGTTGACTCATGAACAAAGATGTTAACCAGCTCTAGTGAATCCTTCAAGTCTTTACTCTAGGGTCACTGGACATTTTGCATTGTGTCTTTAGAGTGATCTTGGCTGGGTGGCCACTTCTGTGGAGAGTAGCCATGGTACCAAGTTGTCTCGATTTATTGACAGTATGTCTAACTGTGGGCTGATGAATATCTAAAGTCTCTGAGATGACTCTGTAACCCTTTCCAGCTACATGCAAATCACCAACTCTTGATCATATTTCTTCTGAGATGTGTTTTTTGCAAGGCATGTCTCATATCAGCTGATACTGCTTGTGAATAGCACACTGACACTGTTTGAGTGTTTTATAAGTGAAGGTAGTTCTAAACCACACCTCTATTCTTGTTTCATTGATTGGATTCCAGGTTTGCTAACACCTGACTCCAATTGACCTTTCATCAGAAGCCTGGTGTTGCCTTTCCTTCTTCCACCATCAGAAGATCAGATCACATTTCATGACCAATTTATGCAGAAAACCAGAGTGGCAATAGGTAAAACAGTAGAAGAACATTCAGCTCCTGAAATTACACAATAGCAAATGCAAAGGCTTAAAATGTCAGTGCTCATATACATTAAATTCTTTGGCAGAAGTGAATGAAAAGGGATTAGATAGCAGCTAATGAAATTTAAAGGATTTTTAAAAATCCCTCTACTCCAAAATGTCAAAAATTAGTTAAACTTATTTCTATACTTGATTAATATCCCCTCTCTACTATACTGGCTAATGTAGGTGCCTAGTTTGTGACCAACAGGCTATTTTTATGTTCCTCTGCTGAAGGAGGCAGATGTCTGTTTGCTACCCTGAAATCTGAGTTTCTAACATACATGGGCAAACAAAATCTATTACACTACAAACCTGGAAGCCACCTTGTAAATATCTGCAGATTTCAAGAGTGTGTTGAGAAACCTGAAACCTCTAGCCTCAGAGCAGCCAGAACTGACTTCTCAGTGACCAGGAGCAAAGGTGAAAGTTTTATCTCTTGACAGCAAATATGGCAGCGTGAGCAGTTCTTGGATGTAAACCAGACCCCGGAACTTCCTTCCACAGTTTTTTTATTTACTATTTAATGTTCGTTGAAATGAGACATGTGCCATTGTAGTATTATGTTTGGCTCCCTGAATGCTAATGCTTAGCCTACTACCCAGCCTCACGGTTCTCTGTGACTAAATTACATTTTGGATCAACTAAGAAAATAACAAGATGTGGACATATTATCAAACTCTCAGCCAGTGGTGGTGGGCAGTGTGTCATGCCTGGGGTCATTTAGATATATTTGAATATTAATGAATCATAGGATTTCACAATGAAGGGCAAACACCACACATGATTTCAGTCCTTTTTCAGAGATTTATTGAGTTTTCTTTTTTTTTTTAACTTTGTTTGACTATATATTTTTCATAGCAGAGTATTTTTATATGCCTTAAAATGGAGAGGATCTTTAAAAGTCAAAAATTATATGTACTCATTGTAGTTAAGTATGTATTTATTCATGCAAAAACATATAATTCTAAATCTAAATCAATAAAAATATAATTTCTGTGCTGTCATTAATGCTGCAATAATTAGTATTTTACAATAAGAACCAATCAAATTAATATGTGAATAATGTGAAAGCTGTCACTCGTAGTGTTGAACCCACAGAGGATTATTACTTGAGCCTGTAGTTCCTCGCAGTACTTTGGAGCATTTTAATGTCTTTCAGCTGATTGTTTTGGTTTAATCTCACACAAATTTTCAGTTTCAGTTTACAAAAAAAGCATCAGATGAAGTAGTAACAAACTGCTAGTCATATTCAGACCAGTATATGTTTAGCAAAATTAGCTATGTTATTTTCTTTTTTTCAGCAGTCTCTCTCAAATGAATTGAGAAAGAATCACCTGCAGAAAATCAGACTGATATTAATGAGAAACGTTTGTCTGAGAGGTGCATAGAAGTTCTCTCTCTTTGTCAATGTTCAGGTTAGTTGACAATCAGAGGTTAGGAGCCATGTTCTTTTGACAACTCTGCTGTCTAATTTTGTCTAGTTTTGTTTGTCAAGATCACAGACTGTACGGACATAATGTTTCAGAGAAATGTGTTGACTTTTGGATTAAGATGGAAAGATAAGAGAAATTATGTCTTCATTAGCCCTGCGATGGATTGGCGACCTGTCCAGGGTGTACCCCGCCTTCGCCCGATTGCCGGCCGGGATTGGCTCCGGCCCCCCCCCCCCCCCGTGACCCCGTTCAGGGACTAAGCGGTAGAAAATGACTGAATGAATGAATGAATGTCTTCATTAGTACATCAGTCTGTACATTTATAATTGGGAAGTAGTGACATGCACACACGTGCTTAGACTGGCACAAGGGTCTAATCCCCTTTTATGTTTACCAATGCATTTGCTTGATCTGCAGCATGGAGATTACCCACAGTCCCTGTTTCCTGTTTTTGTATCACATCTAAAGCCACCCCTTTTTTTTCTGTCATTGTATGTGTGTGTGTTACTGTAGTGACTATCCAACAACTCTTGGAAATCCAAGTCTATATGCCTTTTGTCTTTTTGCCTTTACGGCAGGGGTGTCAAACTCAATCGCACCGGGGGCCACAGAGGCGACGCTTGATTGATCTGACATAATTGACGCGGGAATGATCGCAGGTAGCCTATCGTTCGGTAAGGCAGCTGTTGCGCTGCATTATGGGATTTGTACTTTGTGTGTTATCAGCGCTTCATATCACCAGGCCATTAAAAAAAAGATACATATAATGATCTCGCAGGCCGGATGTAATTGTATGCTGGGCCGGATGTGGCCCGCAGGCTTTGAGTTTGACACATGTGCTTTATGGGGTCTGTGGTTGTTCCACATAAATGGGACTTCCGTGATCCCTTATTATTCCTTACAGTGTGATTTAATATGGTCTATAGAGAACTATTAATACTGGATGCTTAACAGACAGTGACTCTATTTAAAACCAAAGATTAAGTAGTAGTAGGGCTAATAATTCCCAAGCAGAGGATGTGGTCAAAGGCTGATGTTAAGAATGTGTGGGAACCATGCTTTTTGGCATTTTATCTCTGTGATTTTCTGATTCTCTGACTAAATAGGACCTCAGTGGATCATAACCAAGACAAACATTGCAAATTGTTTATTACTGTGCAAGAAATGTTTTAAATTAATTTTGTGTTCAGTGGCTGGCTTGTGTATTGTACTGGTTTGTATGCTGACTCAGTGTGATGTGTCCTAATCTAACTGCAGATGCATTTTATTGAAAGTTTTGTTTTGGAGACAAATTCAGTGAAATCAGAAAAGTGTCAGGTGGACAGGGCATCCTGTCTTGTTTTGTCATAATTCTTTCAAAATTCAGTCAATGCAGTCATGAGTTGTTGACCGGATATTATCAAGGTTAATGCGCTGTCAACATACACAGGAGGTCTGTAACCTGGGGAGTCCCAGCTTACTCTAACAAAAGGAACAATCCTGCCCTTGATTGAACAATTTGTTCCTTAATTCACCAACATGAACATCTGGTGGTCCCATCTCTCTCTCTCTCTGTGTGTGTGTGTGTGTGTGTGTGTGTGTGTGTGTGTGTGTGTGTAAACAAATTGTTAGATTTTCTTCCTTTTGTTGTCCTACAGAGAAAATGAGGGAGGCCTGTTTTCCCACCAGTAAGTTAGTGTATTTGTACCTTTATTTTACAGTCACTGCAGTTTATTCTTCTGGGACTTGCTGGGTGACTTTACCAGCCTGACAAGACAAACCACAAGTCTGTACAAAGAAAAGTGTCACAATACTCATTCACATCCTTATACTTTCCTTGTCTGACTGCTTAGTCTATACCGGTTTTATTATTTGATGTCTGACCCACAGAGGTTTACAATGCTGTCCATCATATGTACTTTTAGCACAGGTATGTATCAGTAGGAGGCGTAAGAAGTTACTTTGATGTTTTCTCCACTTACAATACAAACATAGCTTGTCTAAGCCATGTAGTCATATTTAGCCTCTTCCTGTTCTTTTAGTTTAGATAACCCTGCCACCAACTGTGCACATCTTTGTGTTGTCCCCTAGGTTTACTTACATCAAGCTCTTTGCTGGTGGGTTGACATTGGCCGTGCCATCCTTGCATGACTGATTCAGATCTGCTTGTCCATGATTCAGAGCTCTGCACCCCAGTGCTGACTGTCTGTTATATTTTACAGATTCCTCTCCTATAAAAAAAAAACAAAAAACAAAAAACAGTCTTTTATGTGTTGAATTCCTGCAAGCGGTGTGTGTGTGTGTGTGTGTGTGTGTGTCAGCCTGGATGCCAGATTGGGCCTAATGTTATGCGATGGAAAGGCAAGATTACCTGGAATCACAAAGCCCCATTCAGCCTTGAGAAGAATCTTAGGGAGCACTCTCTCAATGCTTTTGTGTCTTGCCCAAGGACACTTTGACACGTGGACTGGAGGCACCAAGATTCAAACCTTCAACCGTCTGGTTGGGAGACGACTGCTCTACCCACCGCACCACTGTTGCCTCCCCATAGTATTGGGTGCCATAACATTTATGGCTGGGTGTCTTTTCATTGCTATGCTGATGACGTCCAGGTTATTATGCCACTGAGTAAGAAGGACACCTACTCGGTTCAACCG
>NW_018128282.1:257869-260299 GCF_001952655.1 Monopterus albus
TGGCTTCCGGTGCGTTTTAGGGTTCGTTTTAAGATTCTTTTATTTGTTTATAAGTCCTTGAATGGGCTGGCACCATCTTATCTCGTGGAACTTTTGGGTCCGTCTAATCCGTCGAGGTGCCTTAGATCAGCTGATCAGCTTCTTCTGGAGGCACCGAGGGCCAGGCGTAAAACTAGGGGGGATAGAGCCTTCGCTGTGGTGGGTCCAAACTTGTGGAATGCTTTGCCTCTTTATATTGTTGCCTATTTTTAAGTCATATTTGAAGACCTACTTGTACTCGTTGGCGTTTGGCCAGGAATGAGACTCTGTCTGTAGTGTTAGTTTTATTGTTTATAGTTTTTTATGTGATGATATATGTTAAGTGCTTTCGTCAGCTGTGCTGTGGTAAAGCGCTATGTAAATAAAGTTGAGTTGAGTTGAGAAAATAGAATAAAAATAGAATAGAACAGAATTAGAACTGGATTGACATAATTAGGATAAATCTAAATGGTACAGCCAATAAGCTGTGGCTCAAAACCAAGTACAGTCAGTGACAGAAGTGCAAAACAATAATAGAAGATTGTCAGATGGTTCAGCATCACCAGGGTGTTGGTGTTGAGGTCATGAGAGGGCAGCACGGTGGCACGGTGGTTAGCGCCGTTGCCTCACAGCGAGAAGGTTCCAGGTTCGGGCCCCACCTGGGACCTTTCTGTGTGGAGTTTGCATGTTCTCCCTGTGCTTGTGTGGGTTCGGTCCGTCTAATCCGTCGAGGTGCCTTAGATCAGCTGATCAGCTTCTTCTGGAGGCACCGAGGGCCAGGCGTAAAACTAGGGGGGATAGAGCCTTCGCTGTGGTGGGTCCAAACCTGTGGGATGCTTTGCCTCTTTATATTAGGCAGGGCCCCTCGTTGTCTATTTTTAAGTCATATTTAAAGACCTACTTGTACTCATTGGCTTTTGGCCAGGAATGAGACTCTGTCTGTAGTGTTAGTTTGTTTGTTTATAGTTTTTTATGTGATGATATATGTTAAGTGCTTTCGTCAGCTGTGCTGTGGTAAAGCGCTATGTAAATAAAGTTGAGTTGAGTTGAGAAAATAGAATAAAAATAGAATAGAACAGAATTAGAACTGGATTGACATAATTAGGATAAATCTAAATGGTCCAGCCAATAAGCTGTGGCTCAAAACCAAGTACAGTCAGTGACAGAAGTGCAAAACAATAATAGAAGATTGTCAGATGGTTCAGCATCACCAGGGTGTTGGTGTTGAGGTCATGAGAGGGCAGCACGGTGGCACGGTGGTTAGCGCCGTTGCCTCACAGCGAGAAGGTTCCAGGTTCGGGCCCCACCTGGGACCTTTCTGTGTGGAGTTTGCATGTTCTCCCTGTGCTTGTGTGGGTTCTCTCCGGGTACTCCGGCTTCCTCCCACAGTCCAAAGACATGCAGCGTAGGTTGATTGGTGTCTCTAAATTGCCCATAGGAGTGCATGTGCGTGTGTGTGGTTGTTTGTCTATGTGTTAGCCCTGCGATAGATTGGCGACCTGTCCAGGGTGTACCCCGCCTTCGCCCGATTGCCGGCCGGGATTGGCACCTTAAATAAATTTTGTTGCAAAATGTGAGTGATGCCCTGTACACTCAGTGGTCACTTTATTAGGAACCCCCTGTGTCAGATTAGGTCAGTCTGATCCAACAGTGCTGCAGTAAATCTGCCTCCATGAAGGTGATAATGTTCAGACTGTTCACAGAGCTGTTGGTTCACCTGTGTGAGCACTGTGGAGGCTGCATTTTGTGCTGCTGTTGAGGCTGGCAGGTGTTACTCTTGGTGGTGAACCTGTGGAACAATTTAGGACTGAAATAGAAAAGTATCGTTCCACTACAGAGGGTGCAGAAGCATGATGTGCTCTAGAAGTGGAGAGTGTTTGTAAACCAAAATAACACTTAAACTGAGCCCAGATCCTGGTGGAGCAATGTTTCCAATAAGACGGGAGCTGAGAGGACAAAGGGCGTTCAGGGATACTGGTTCAAATTGTGAAATATGTGTGGGTGCAAAGGTGTTGACAAGAGGGTTTCTGGGTCATCAAGCATCTGATATCAGACTGAGGACTTTTGGACTTCAGAATCATAACCTGTGAGGTCTGACATTGGAGCATGACTCTGAGCACAGCACATGTTCAGAAATATTTCTCTCTGTGGCGGGTTCTTGTCCAGCTGTGCTTTTGGTGTCCTCCTGTTAGTCCAGCGTGAGGTCACAGTGAGACACAAGTACAGTACGTGAAGATGAAGACACAGAGTCCAAGTGAAGGTTGTTGAGGTCTCCGGGTCCTGTGTGTGTGTGTGTTAGTTTGGACTGAAACCAGCTGCATTCTGCAGCAACATATTTGTCTGATTACACACCGAAGTCTAGAAAATTGTCTGTTGCATGAAACCTTTCTTCTCATGCTCTTGTATTCAAAT
>NW_018128282.1:260651-274516 GCF_001952655.1 Monopterus albus
GTTGGCCTCATTAATTTTGGTAATGAGGCCAACTACAGTCATGTCATCTGCAAACTTGGCAATGTGGTTGGTGCTGTAGGTTGGCACACAGTCGTGGGTCAGCAGTGTGAAGAGCAATGGGCTGAGCAGACACCCCTGCGGAGCCCCTCTGCTCAGCGTGATGGTCTTGGAGATGCTGCTGCACCAGAACTTGTTACATTGCCTCCACACACACACAAGGGCATATAGAGCCCCTGCAACTACCTGCTTTGTCCAGCACAGCCTGTCGTTGGCTGCTGGCTGTTTGAATGGTGAGGTCATTTTGCGCAATCCCTGGGATTCCACGTGTCCTTGTGTGTAATGTGTTTTCTACATTGCATGATGCAGGCCTTGTAAATGTGCTTGTCATGGGTCCCATTCATTGCTTGATTTTCACTATCTGCATTGGTCTGCGCATGCATGTTTGTGGCTGCCACATCACAAAATACAGTCAGGGTGTGTAGATTCGGAAACTATAATGCAGATTACAGACCTAGCAGAGTAAATGGAGAGCAAACATTTCATTATGCAGAGTACACTGTATACAGGCTTAGCTGTATTACAGGCCACAGGTCTGGGCTACTTCAATACAGTTTCACAGGATGAAGAGAGTGCATGTTGGGCAAAGAACACACTTTGATGAGCAAGGTAATTTTACCTGTGTAAGCAGATACCTCCAATCCTCATTCATCACCTCAGACCTAAAGCCACACCGACAAGCTAAATGTCTCCCAGGCAACAGCATTGTCAGGTGCTTGTTGCTGTGGCAGCAATATACTAAGTCAACAATAGGGCCCGACTGGCAGCGTGAGACATTAATGGTCTTTTGGGTCATGTTTAATTTGAGGATATACAAGAGTGTAGCATGCAGAGATTTGCAGCAGTGCAGAGAGAGAATACAGATGGCATAGAAAGAATAAAAGCATAAAAAGGAATGAGGTCACAACCCCACACTGTGCATATTTTGACATCACATTTAATTCTACCTTCACAGTGATATGGCCCAGCTACACACAAACACACCTAGAGTAAAACCATTTTGTAGGCCTTTCTGAGAAATCACTTTTAACATGGAAATATGCCGTTGTCATTGTCATCAATAATAACAGGAATGGGCTACTAAAATATCTTGTGATCAACATCGAAGGTTTTTTCCCCAGAGGTATTGTTTATGGAAAAAGAGCTAATGGGTTGTTTTATAGGATATAGAGTGTGTTTGATGTGGTGGGGAAGCAGCTGGAAGACATCAGTGTATGACTGAGAGAGTGGGTGTCTGTATATACAGGGATATGCAACTCATTTACCCTCAAGATTATGTGTGTCTGTGTGGCTCCTGTTACGTAACATGTTGTAATAGATACACCTGATGAACAGTGTTTACCTGATCCAGCTGCGTGCACTATCTTCCTGTTTTTTTTGTTTGTTTGTCATCTATGTGACAAAGTAACTCAGGAATGATGTTCCCCTTGATTAAAGTGACATTTACAGCTATATATGTTCTGATGGGTTGAGCTAGGTAAAACATCTTGTTTAATTTAAGCTGCCTAACAGACTCATGTATTTATAATTAGCAGGTTGCCCATTCTTCATGAGAACTGTGTAGTTTAAGATCAAGCTGTACACACACCATCCCATTTTGCCAGTAGAAGAAGAAATGAACATCCAAAGTTCCCAGAGTCCATGATCACATTCCAATGTGTTTTGTCCAAAACTCATTACAAATCTCAAATGTATTCAAATGGCTACCATAGATGGCAAAGAAAATGAGAAGTTAATATCAGCATGTGTATGGCATTTGTACTTAGACACTTATCAAAATAGTAGCAGGTTAATTATACCTAGATAAACTGATCACTTGATTAATTACTGCAGCACCGAAAGTGATAACTAAAGTTTTGCCACTTACTTCACTCATCTGCACAAGTGTGTCTCTGTGCCAGTGACACCCGCGGCACTATGTTTTCGGGTTGCTTGTCTATCTGTGAACACAGCATGTCAGGAACACCTTAGGCAAATTTCTTCAAATTTGTCCACTTGAACTCAACTATGAACTGATTAGATTTGGGGTTTTGAAGGTCAAAGGTTAAGATCAGTGACCTCGTGTCTGTTCATTCCTGTCAATTTTATTGGCAGAGGCATACAACCACAGGGCAGTGATTCTAGTTTTAAGTGTCTTAATGAGGTTCTGTAGTTAAAATGAGTATCACCCGTCAGCTAAAAGACAGTAATTTATAAAACATACATAACCATGACCTACAATTCAGCATAAAGCTTATATATATATATATATCCCTTTTTCTTTTTTGTAAATATAAATGAAAAGGGGGCTTAGTAATAAACCTTTTCAGTCAGTTAATCATGAGTTAAGAGAGCCTAACCGGTCTGGAGCAACAGTCACCTGAACACCTATTCTACTAATAAATAACTCCCAAGTTAATTAAGATATTCAGCACCAACAACAGAACTTATATTAACTTTCTTTTGACATTTTCTTTGGTCTATGCATTCCCCACTTTATGGACAAAAATGACTGGGATAAAACAAATCAGGAGGACAGGACACACACCAACTTTCAGGGTAGGATGAAGTGTAGTACTGTACTTTTCCCTATATTCAGCAGAAAATAGGCTACAGTTAACAAAACTCTTTACATTTTGAAGGCTAAAACCTCACACATGCACACTCTCGCAACCAGCATTCACAACTAGACAGCACTCAGAGCACAAACCTCCGCCAAAGCAGATCAGTTTCCCCATATTGGCAATAAAACAATTTGTGAATCAGAATGATCAGCTGCATCACCACAAAAATGTAATGGATTGTTTCGTGGATCATACCCGACCTCTCAAAAAATGTCATCAAAACTTTTGAGTTGTGTTATGGTTAGTCCCCCTCACCAGGAGGGTGAGGGAGAACTGAGGTTGGACTCAAGACTGCTGACCCAGGTGCTAGTAAAAATGATCGTTTAATGGTGGGAAACACACAAAAAAGAACAGTCAATGAATACACACCACCAGGGCTGAGCAAAGACGGCTGAGGAGAACAGGACAAACAGGTACAAACTAACGGCAAGACTAAGGTGAGCAGGAGGATGAGGACGGACAGGTGAATAGACAGGCTAACCATGAGGATAGGCGAACAAAACGGTTTTCCACAGCACAGGAACTGTCAGCTTGGATAAAACAAGAAGCGTCTGGCTAAAACAAAGAGGTCCACAGCACAGGAACTGTCAGCGTGGACCGTATAACACAAAACATTAGTGATGTGACGTTCCGTATCGAGGCTTCGAAGCGTGTGCCGAGTAGGGGAGGGGGCGTTTCCGCGATGCGCGTATCGAGGCTTGCGTCATTTAGGTGAGGAGCTGAAAATGATGACGTCCGAAGCCTCGCTGCCCGGCTGTACCACGTGACTGATTCAGGAAGTGGTTCGGATTTTCAAAAAAAAATCATTTCCAAATAATCATTTTCCATACTGCCAGTATATATATATATATTTATATATATATACACACACACACATACACACACACAGTATACTGCCATCACTACAATATACATGTTTTGCATACTTCTTTATTTTGCTGACAGTTTTATTCACAGGGTTTCTGCAAAATGCCACACACTTCAAATTCATGCCAACTGATATTGTTGCATCCAGTAGATGTCCTACTAGAGCAAATGAAGCTTCAAGAAGCTTTGCGCTTGAGTGAACCAATTGGATGAAAGGCTTCAATGCTTCATGAAGCTTCATCTGCCCATCACTACAAAACATATAACCTACGTATAAAATGAGATCCACAGCACAGGAACTGTCAGTGTGGAAAACAAAATACGTCTGATACATACCACAAAATTATGTATGTTACAGGGTATGCGAGTTCGATAAGGTTATGCAAGTTCAGTTAATGTTCCAGCGACGGCAGAGCGTCCTCCAGAGGTTTAAATAAGGTAGGAGGGTGATTACAGTAATGTGCCCCAGCTGTGTGCAACAACCCACAAGTCCCTGATTACAAAAAGCGACACAGCTGAGGCGCTGATCCTGCAAAAACAGCGAGCAGGAGAGAGAAAGGCAGAAGAGAGGCAGGCCGAGCGGACCTGACAAGTTGTGCTGTGAACAAAGTGACAGACAGCTGTGAAAACAATCTCCTTGGCCAAGATAACAAAGAAAACATCCAGTTTACTCATTACTTTTCTTACCTGTAGATAGCACTCATTGGCATCTCTATGGCTGCATCTGCTTTTCCTGCCAGTAGGTGGCATGGGTTGTGAAACTGTTTGTTGGTGTGTCTGCAGCTCTTATGGGTCCTTGTTTCTGAGTGCATTGAATCATGTCAGTATATGCGCTTAGAGTTTGTTATTGTGATAGCAGAGCCTTGCCACAAGATGGTAGTGCTGGGCTGATGTTCTTAAAATGTGCAGATCAAAACTTGTACTGTGACAATACTATAAATGCCATGAAGGTCTTATGGGTCAGTTTATAATAACTGGCAGTATTTTATTTTGATACTTTTTAACAAATGTCCTAATTTAGGCCACTTGTCTTAGACCTGCATAGCTTCTGGTACACAAACCAAAAACATAGCTACACACAAAAGCACTGAGAAAGGTAGATTCCTAATCTTAGCTTGCAGTCAACCTCTTTCACTGACAATGGCATTTCTCTACAGTAATGCTTTTTAATGTGTGCATGTGTACATGCACTTTTTGCTCTCCTCTGAGTTCCCTGCAGCTGTCATGTCCTAAACTCTCTCTTGACAGTGACACTGACTTTGATCTCTCTCTCTTATTTAAATGTAACTGGGTCATGTTTGGCATGCTATATTGCAGCATATAGGTGGAGGCAGGGTACATCTGAACACACACAGAGACACACGCACTAAGTGCACTCTCATAGCTCTCTGACACATGAGATAGCAAGTACGGAGTACTCTACCAGCGCAAATGTACTGGGTGTGGTTCTATTGAGGCTGCATTAAGAGGCAACATCTCTCTCTGAGCACTTCAATGCAGATCATTTTACACCTTGCAGAGGGAAGCTTGATTGTTATGGTACTCTCACCTCTTTTTCTTGCACAAAACACACATTTATACACATATTGTCACTGTAAGCCTTCATATTTATATTTAGAAAATCACAGTAACTGCTCATCCGTAACACATCAAATCGATTCCTCTCAGTGTGGGGGGTAGGGGGGTGGGTGAACGTGATCAGGCTGACCATGATGGAGAGTGTGTGGTTTCATTTTCTCGCTCCTCATCATTATACTCTTTTCCTCATCCTCCATTTTGTTCCTACAAAGAATCTCTGTTTCCTTGATGGTGTCCATGTCATTTCTCCTCTTACATGACTACTGTTGGTCTACTAAGCCTTGGGAATGGTGTCATTGGCAAGTGACAGCAAAAATCCTGATATCATCAGTGGAGGATACACCCTGTCAAGACATCATGGCGTTCAGGGACTGTTAAAAACTGTCAGATTTGTTCTTTTTCATGGATAGAGAGAGATGGATGGAAGCATACAATGAGTTGCAGTAAAGATTCAGTGGTTGTTGGCACTTTTGCTGGTTCCTACTGAATATTGTCTCACAATACTGTGTTATTGCTCTATGTACCAGCAGTGTTGCTTGTGTGGAATCCCCCATCAGGTCTGTCTCTGTAACCCACCCATCTGGCTCAGCTTCTGTATTTCTTCTAAGCATGGCTGGAATGTTTTTATCTCAGAACAAGCTTTGATCTCTCTGACCAACTTACTGGCATATATCCTGCTCTTTTTAGTTTTTATTGGTATATGTGTGTTGTGAGGAATTTCAAAACATGCCAAACAGCAGAGCTACACCTGTGAAAACCAGTTGAATTATTGAGCATCGCTCTGCTGTTTTTAGTTTCTATTCTTGCCTTTATCTTGGTATTTATTCATTGTTTTAGTTACTACAGTAAGTCATATGCATAAACACCATCCGTCTGCAGCTGAAGTGTGTGTGACTGTGACAGGAATCTCTGTTTTTTCCATTGCAATTTTGTGTTGACAGGATCTGTCAGCTGTACTATATAATAGTGTGCAGTAAAAACAATGGATCACTGCTTGCTTGCTAAAAGGGGAAATTAGAGGAGGTAACAACTGAATTCTTCCACTGACTATGAGGTAAAGATGTGTGAAACATTTGGTTATCTATATGATTAAGGGAAGTATGTGTGTGTGTGTTTCATTCCCTTCCAACACTGAAAATGCTCAGTTGTATGAATACTCAGCTTGGGAGCATAGCGATCACACAGGCAGAGTGGGAGGGGCACTTGCACACACACAGTCACACACATACATTCTGTACATACACACACTTGATAGTGTTGGGTGCTGCCATTGCATCAGCAGCTGGATGTACTCAAGTAGATGTGTGTCTTTTCAGAGACAGGGACTGATGAGAGTGTTTGTGTTGCGTTTTTGTGCTCAGGATCTTTGTGTGTGATTGCCTTAGAGCTAGAGCTTGTTTTATAGGAATGGTATCAGTGGGTCTTTCTCACACATTCACTATACTGTGGTGTGCATGTGTGTCACTAGGGATTCAGGAGCGCAGTATTGACTTTGTCTCAGGGTGTGTTTCCATGCTGGAGAGCAAGGGACTTACAGGCTGGAATAAAGATGTACAGAATGATGAGATGTTAGACCTTCTGCCCCGAAATGGGGAACAGCATCCAGAAGGAGAAGAAGAAGGTCCAGACAAAAAAAAACTTCTCTGCACCCTCGTCACCATTTGTGAGCCCCAACCAGGATAGACCAAAAGGCTACTGGCTGTTTGGACATCCAGACAAGCTGAAAACTGGTAAGAGAAAGCAAGATATCTGGAGGGGATGTGTAGCTCTGACATCATACATGATCATTACAGTCCTGTGTTTAAATGATTGGTTGTTTGGAATGGAATACTTTAATGATATTTAAAACATTTGTTTTGTTTGGCCTATGAGATTGGAAGTGGCATATATAGCTGGCTGTATATGCCTCTGTGTGTGTATATGTGTCTGAATCAGTTCTTACATTAAGCTTTTTAGGTTCAGAGTGATAGTATTACAATGATGACTAAATTTTAGTCAGCTTCAGAAGCAGGCTGTGCGTGTGTAAGATTTTTTTTACTGGTTTATTTTGGTGTTTTGGTCCTCTTGCTGACAGTTGAGTAGTGTAACAAGATTTGAGACAGACTTTGTATTTGCCTTTTTTTACACTCTTTTCTCCCCAAACCTCCCATTTCAACCATCAATCTAAACTCATACTACACAATGACTAATTGATGATTAATTAATATGTTTTTGGAAATTTTAGCCAATTTTATTAAGCATAATCACCTTTATTGGCCAAGTATGTTACACACAAGGAATTTGTTTCCAGTAAAGAACTGATGGCAGCCATCCTACGGCGCCACCTCAACCGATGACTCTAACCATCAGGGGCAACAGGGGGGTTCAGTGTCTTGTCCAACGACACGTGGACTCCCGGCACTGAGATTCAAACCTTCAATCTTCTGGTTGAGAGACAACTACTCGACCCACCGCACCACTGTCACCTCCTTAATATTACATGTCTGGATAAAAACCAAGGCATAAAGTTCAAGGGTTTTTTTTTATGAAATGCCTTGATCAAATTTAGTGGCAAGGCATAAAACAGCACTAGGGTATAAAACCACTTCTAAAGCAGGAGCATAGTGGCCTCAATAACTGTGAAGTGGAAGAAGTTTTGAACCACCAGCATTGTTCCTAGAGTTGCGGTCTAACCCAGGCAAGAAAGGGATTTGTCTGGGAGGTGACCAAGAAATCAACAGTCACTCTAACAGAGCTTCAGTAGCCCTCTGCAGAGATGGAAGAACCTGCTGGAAGGAGGACCATCTCAGCAGCTCTATCTGAATTAAGAGTCTGAATACTTTGTCAATGACAGTTTTTGATTTTTACATTTTCAATTTGCCATTATGTATTATTGAGTGTAGATTGAATTGATTTTATCCACTTAAAATCTACAACACAAAGTTTGCAAAAGACAGAGATAGAGAAGACATTGTGTACAGTATGTAGAGTATTGTGTGTCTGATCCAGGGGCTGACAGTGAGTGTTATTTTATGATTCGGTGACCTGTTATTGCCAGTCCACTATAGCTCTGATCCTTGTCTCTATTAACAATCCCTGAAGCAACAAAAACCACATGACAAACAGGTTTAACACAAACTCACACAGACAGATTGTCAGATAATGTTATGCCACTAAGATTTTTCTGCTGTTGATGTTTTCTTTTTCTTAGGTGTTGCTTTCTGTTTTCTGTTCTCATGCAGGACTATTTTTATTTTACTGTTTGTTATTGTAGATCATTTTATCTGGTTTCTGTTTTGCCATTTCAGTTTACTGGCAAAATAACAAATGTTAAGCTAAAAATACTCTGAATTCAGGCTTGATATACAAACTCAGTTTTTAAAGGGAATTTGTTATGGAGTAAACCGCATATAAGTTTATCATTTATTTTAACTGTTGCTTTGGCTGGTACTTTGGCAAAGACTGGCACCTAGGTCACTAATATACACTCTGAAAAAAACATTTCTAAAACACAATTGAAACATAATTGATTTTGATTATAATCATCTTACATATTTGGTTTTTATCCAAGTACATTTAGGCAAAAATAATAAGCAAATCTAGTCAGTGTTGATAAAATATGTCCACTGTTACAACAAAGATTTTTATCTTTGCTTCAAGCTATTATTTTTAAAGAAATTTCATGAGTAAAAAAGTGTTGTGATAAACAAATAAAGAGTGATGTTAACAGGTGCTAATGTAACAGTTTGTCTTGTTATTTGGAGCTGCTGCATTAATACATTTCCCAAATTTATATGCTTGCATCACTGCACAGCCTGAAGCATGACCAACATTACCTGGAACCAAACTGTAATAAAAATCAGACCAAAACTAATCATTTCTTAGTATGTATTTTTCTGATGCTGTCAGACTCTCAAATGAAAAAAAAAGCAGCCTTTTCATATTATATCCTGTATTTTGCCAAAATATTCACTTATAATTATTAATTCAGTTAAGCCTTGAGCACATGATGTTATATTTGATGGATGCTATGCTCATAGTACTGTAGATACAGTAATTCTGTTTGGCTACAAACATATCTTGATTTCTATTTGTGTGTGTTAGATATCCTGTTCTCCTTTATTTTCTGCCTTATGGGAACTTTATTCAGAATATTGGGGTCAGTCAAATTCCTTATACATGGACACCCAGCCAGCATACAATCACAGAACGTCTTACAGCATGTTGAAAGGAGGCTTAGTTCCCTTTATTATTATTATTGTTGTTGTTGTTGTTGTAGCAGGCTGTTTCTATACACTACCCAAACTATAGCCAAATTGAACAAGACCCTGCCTGTGTCCTTCACAACACCTGAGGGGTAGTTTACAGTATGTTGGTGACTACAATACCTTATAGATTGGGAAATGACTGAATGCCACAAATGTGATATATAAAAAAACATATTTGGCAATTACAGTATTATGATGGTAGCCAGTGTCCTGAATGTCAAGCTCTTAAACAATGTGAGCTAACTGTCCATTAAAGTGACTTGATGCAGTTCTTAAAACAAGCCATGGTAGTGGTTGGCAGTTAAATATAGTGTCACCCATAGAGGTGCTAAAGAAGAGTTACTATTAGGGCTGCAACTGACAAACATGAGCATAAAAGACACAGTGTGGTGTGCAGAGCTGAGATGTTGTCAGCAGAGTCATAGATTCATCTGGTGATGTAAGCGCTAAGAGTGGCAAGACTGGTTCACTATGAACTCACCTAACTGCATCCACAGGTAGTCAGTGGCACAGAGTGGGCTGCACACACAAACACAGATTCACTGCAGTGTCATCTTTTTGTTCTTGGCCCTTTTTAATGTTTTATAATGCAGCTGTTCCATTTTAACTTTTCACAACTGTGAGGGAGACCTCAGCTGGCCTTCTTCAGCAGATAGTCTGGCTCACTGTGTCTCTGCATGTGCAAAATCAGATTATCAGTCAGTTTATCTAGTTTCACTGTAAGCCTAAAATACTGGGACTTCTTGTTGAAATCACCCCCCTCCTCTGGCTTTTCTCTTCACTTCACTTCTCTGCATTCTCCTCTGCCTCCTTTCTTTTATGCTCCTGTCTCCTTGGCCTCGGATTTCTGGTTAGTTAGTTATCTCTCAGCATTTCAGAGGGACATATTTGCATGTGGACACAATAAGGTTTACACTGTTTACACTTTTCACTGTGAAATTTTAAAAAATGGTGGCTCCCAGGGCAATCGGGGATCTAGAGGTGAAGAAAACTGATGACAGAATTAAGGAATGGAAAGGTAACTTTATTTGAGAGAATGTAAAGGAAAGAGAAGCACATTAAGGAGTTGTACAATTCGTTTTGATTACGACTGTCTTGTGCAGGGTGTGATATTCCATTTTCCTCCTTGGTAAGACTAAGCTTTTTGGATTAAGCAGAGCTAAGATGCTTCACTTCTTGCTTCCTTTGAAGATCCCATTTACTGTGTGCCAGTGTCAAAACCATGGACTCCCCACAGAGGGCTTAGGCAACGCACAGCTGGATAAAGAGAAGATGACGTTTTGTTTCTATCTATTCCTCCTACGCCTCACTGATCTTTTATGTTTTATTGTTGTTTCTTTGTGCATCTCACTGCTCTCCTCTGCTTTTCATTCACGCAAGCTTGGAGTCTTGACAGCATGTGTATATATTGTAACTGTAGTACCCCAGTTCTTTAATTGGGCAGCTCTGAATAACAAAGGAGTCCGTTTTTCTTCATCTAGTGCTGATTTATTTTAACCACAAGTAAAATTACAAACACGACCCGGGTTGCTCCCTTTTCAGACACACACACAGGCCGCTGGAAAGTGGAGTCCCTGGCCACACAGAACCTACTACATTTATAAGGTTTAGACTAACCGCTTACCCAGATGAAGTCAATCCGAAGACTCCATCTCTTATCTAGTGGTCCACATGCTTTGAGCAGCTGCATTTTTACCTAGTCATAACAAAATGAAGAATTTCCATGTGTGTGTATGTTGTCACATGGTGTGTAGCTAAGGAATTCATTCATTCATTCAGACATAATATTCTAATCCAAGGTTAATACAGGAAAGAATTGGTGTCATAGGTACCTATGGTTCACTTATCAGAATCAACAGAAAAAATTTAGAAAAAATTCAACTGGACTAGATTTCTAGGTCGAAGACATTTCAGCTCTTATCCAAGAGGCTTCATCAGTTCGTGAACTCTCTGACTCTGTCCTCTCATGTCCTTTAGCAATAGGGACTTTTTTGCAGTGTGCAATTGTGGTTAGTCTGCATACTCTGGTCTTAACTGTAGCATAGGAAAATTGTAGCTATTGGATGGCATCTCTAGAACACTAAGTAAGGATAATTCCTTCTAAATTATCCACAACCTGTTAGCAAGTCTCATGCATGCAAAAGAAAGGTGTATATGGAGGATTTGAAAGTTTGTGTTTTGTTTTGTTTTTTGTTTGTTTTATAAATTGACCTAATTTAACTTAAGTTGCCACTTAGAAAGAAAGCCTATTATATCAGTTGTGGATAAGAACTGTGTTGAGCTCATTACTCACTCTATCCTTTGCTTAATTTACGTCAGACTCAAGGCCGCGGGCCACATCTGGCCCGGCATACAATTACATCCGGCCCGCGAGATAATTTTTTATATCTTTTTTTTTAGTGACCTTGTGATATGAAGTGCCAATAACACACAAACTACAAATCCCATAATGCAGCACAACAGCTGCCTTACCGAACGATAAGCTACCTGCAATCATTCCCGTGTCAATTATGTCAGATCAATCAAGGGTCTGTTGATGTATACAACCCTAATTTCAAATCAAAGCTAGCCCCTTACAATGGCCAAGAGAAAAGTTGATTCTGAAAACAGAGCCTTTCTAAACCGGTGGGAGGCTGAGTATATGTTTACTGACATTGTCGATAAACCCGTGTGTCTTATTTGTGGAGCTAATGTGGCTGTAATTAAGGAATATAACCTAAGACGGCACTACGAGACAAAATAACACATTGAAGTCTAACACATTACTGTCTAATAATTATGTGACTAATTTATTAATTTCTAATAAGAGCTGCATGATGAAAGTGTGCAACATCTTGTGTCCAGACAAAAAGCAGGTGTTTGCAAATGTAAGCCTTAGCAGAAATACGGTTGCTGATTTTAAGTTCAAGTTTATTTATTTTGGAATAATATTGTATCCTGTCTGTTTCGATTCATATTTATGTTCAAAAAACCTTTAGTTTTAGTCTGTTCAATAAATTTTTACCCTATTCGGCCCGCGACCTAAAGTGTGCTTTGAGTTTTGGCCCCCTGTGAGATTGAGTTTGACACCCCTGGCTTAATTAAAGCTGCACTAGTCACCAGTTTTATACAGTGTAAATGCTAAAACACTGGGTAAAATGAAAAGGGTAGCTCTGCTGAGCCTACTACCATCTTTCAGATTATTGCTTTAATTTTCCAATATGTAAACTTTAGCCCTGTTAGCTATGTTTGCAGCCACAGTAGCTGATTTCAATTTCTGATACTTACCCAACAAGAAACAGACAAAGTTAGAGACTAATACAGTGAAGCATATAGTAACTAAAGACAGATTTTTAGATCTGCAGTCAGTGTAGACCAAAACATAGCTAAAGGGGCTAAAGGGAGAATGGATACCGGGCTTACATTCACCAGGGCCCTGAAACACAACATCAGACTGATGTTTCAGCATGTGTCTGCTGAATGTGAAATTAAGCACAATAGCAACAAACAACTTTAGAAATGCTAGGGCAATGCTGTGCCCCCAAGGGGTCAAAAATATCAATTTATGCAGCCTTAAGAAAAGTTTAAAAAGGAAGAATAAGATAAGGTTACAGGACAAGCAATGACTGCATTATTCTTTGTCAAAGTTGTGTCATTGGATTTTGTGTTTGAGTAACATTTATTTCAAGTTACAGTACGTCACTAAACATGGGAGGGTTCATGGGAGTTTGCCCAGCCAGTCCACATGTGTTTCGTGAATCTGGAGAAGGCATTCAACCGTGTCCCTTGTGGCGTCCTGTTGGGGGTGCTCCGGGAGTACGGGGTCCGGGGCCCTTTGCTAAGGGCTGTCCGGTCCCTGTACGACCGGAGGAGGAGCTTGGTTCGCATTGCCGGCAGTAAGCCAGACTTGTTTCCGGGGCATTTTGGACTCCAGCAGGGCTGCCCTTTGCCACCGGTTCTGTTCATTATTTTTATGGACAGAATTTCTAGGTGCAGCCAGGGGCCGGAGGGAGTCCGGTTTGGGGACCACAGGATCTCATCTCTGCCTTTTGCAGATGACGTTGTCCTGTTGGCTCCATCAAACCAGGACCTCCAGCGTGCACTGGGGCGGTTTGCAGCTGAGTGTGAAGCGGCTGGGATGAGAATCAGCACCTCCAAGTCCGAGGCCATGGTTCTCAGTCGGAAAAGGGTAGCTTGTTCCCTTCAGGTTGGTGGAGAGTTCCTGCCTCAAGTGGAGGAGTTTAAGTATCTCGGGGTCTTGTTCACGAGTGAGGGAAGGATGGAACGAGAGATTGACAGGCGGATCGATGCAGCTTCTGCATTAATGTGGTTGATGTACCGGTCCATCGTGGTGAAGAAGGAGCTGAGCTGTAAGGCGAAGCTCTGGATTTACTGGTGAATTTACGTTCCGACTCTCACCTATAGTCATGCGCTTTGGGTCATGACCGAAAGGGCAAGATCCCGGATACAGGCGGCCGAAATGAGCTTTCTCCGCAGGGTGGCCGGGCGCACCCTTAGAGATAGGGTGAGGAGC
>NW_018128282.1:274741-279964 GCF_001952655.1 Monopterus albus
TGCGTCGACATCCGCTGGGAGGAGCTGGAGGAAGTGTCTGGAGAGAGAGAAGTGTGGGCATCTTTGCTTAGACTGCAGCCCCCGCGGCCCGGTTCCGGATAAGCGGAGGAAAATGAATGGATGGATGGATGGACATCACCAAACACAACTCTGTTTATGACCTGCTCAGATCTCCTGTTGCTTCACTGTAGTACACTAATCTCTGTCTGTAGTGTAAAAAGGCTCATTGTTTGGATTGCTCAGTAATGAGCCTCAGTCTAGTGGCTTCCTGCATCGTCACCCATATTGAATTAAAGCATCAGACCGTACCATTACACATCAAACACACACACACACACACACACACAGAGAAAGAGACCTATTTGTGACCTTGCTATTCAAAAAAACATTTTGAAACATGAATCATGTCTTTTGGTTCTTATGTTAGGATTTATTTTCCCACATCACTAGATCCAGTCTGTAATTTAAAACTTGTGACAGTCTTAGTTAAGTCTATATTGCCCGGTTGATGGAGATGAAAGCAATATCAAACCTAAACTTTACTGAAATTAAGTTATGGGTCAGTCAAAGCAGCCTCTACTGCTCATCATTTAGATTTTCTCATTTGGAATTTTCTTCTGGCACTACTACAATAATTTCTTTCGGATGCACATTCTGTCTAGAGAAGTTAGAATACCGGGACAGAAGCTAATATATTTGAAGTCAGGAATGTTTACCACAGTCAGACCAATGCAACAACATACTCACAGTAATTATTTCTTATTTTTATCAGCATAATGAAGCTACAGAATCAATATTTTGGTCCACTATGGGACACAAAACCACTCCCTTGAATTCCATGACTCAATAATGAAATCCTTTTAGGTGTAGCAGCACCTTTGGTAGAAGAACAAGGCTTGTTTTACTGCAGATTTTCTAGACTGATACAGATATTGCTGGAACAGTTTCATCTGATAACATTAGATGTGGTCTGGGAAGAACTGTAAGATCAACTAAGGGTCAATAAGATTCTGAACTTTTGAAGTGACGTTAAGAAATAATTTCCAAAACTGTTCAAATGTTCAGAACTGCATCAGAAAGGACAAATAATAATGCACCTTACTTTCTTAAAGCAGGATTCACACACAGTTTTCTACTTTTAGTTGTATCAGACATTCACAAAAGCATTGTTTTGCTCAGTTTTTGTGCCCCACTTGTAATGTAATTAATATAATTGTAATTTGTGCAATTTTGTTATCACACCCTTTTCTTTCTACAGTTACACACCGTTTCTACTCAAACTTTTTTTTAAATTAATGCTTTTTGCACACGATTCTCAAATACATTTAATAAAATGTATACTATACTGTATACTGCCATTCAATGTAATACTTACAAGATAAAGTCAGCCAAACACCACACTGGTGTCAGGAGACCTTGGACTGATGTAGACACATATTGCACTTGGTGTGTATCTGTGCCAAGCAGATGGTGTGGAGCCAGTGCCAGTCTCAGCCTATTTTTATGCTTCAACATTTGGCAGCAGGTTTACTCAAAAATGCAGTCATCTTTTCACGTGTCTTTTCAAACTGATTCAGTCAAAATGTTTTCAACTTGTTTACGAAAGGGAAGCTTAGCTCACTGGCTGTGCATAATGGGATTTCACTCAGCAACACTGACGACAAAGAGTGTTTCTTCGACACTAATGAAAGCCTACAACTTGCAGAATGAGTTGATTTCTGTGGGCAGGAGATGGATGCAGGAGGCACACATAACCCTCATTCTCAGCAGATCTTTTGCCACACATCATGGCACTAATAGTCACCACCTGTGCACTTAAGTATGTGTTACACGTATGGTGTGTACTGAAAGCATCTGTTCATGCCTAATGTGTCAAGCATGATTTGGATGTTGTCAGTCTCCTCAGTAAATAGAATGTCAGCAGATGTTTTCAACACTATCTGGTAAAAAGAAGACAAGAAATGTAAGCATGGGCTCATTGTAAACTTTGCAACACTACTACATGTAATTATCTGACAACCCTACTCTATGTAGTTCAGTTAACGTATAATTCAAAACATTATACAGGCCTCCATAAACTTCAGTGCAGCTCCATTATAATTAAAACATCTAGTACACCATGTTTTACTTTTTAATTAAAACAAACTTACCAGAAAAATTACCATTTGTACACACATCAGCATGATAATATCTACCAAAAACATAGATGTGACCTCTGAATGTTAAATTATGTTTTGTAGGTTTGGCTGCTACACTTTGTTCTTTGTTTGTCTGTAGCTATATGAACTATATAAATAACATAAGACTGTGTTAACACTCCACTCTGATTATATTATGGTAGTATTCTCTTGAGATATATTGTGCTCAGAAAAAAGGCAATAATATAACAAAATTACATTATATTTTACTAACACATTGCCAGATTTGTCATTTCACTTTTAGAAAACATGCTGGAGATCTGAGTTTTTGATGCTTTGTTTCTCATCAGCACATGTAGTGTTGAATAAGAAGCATCAACATGGCCATTGTGACAGAGTGCATCATACTGAATGCATGATTTTATATTTTCCATTGTTAAACAGCTTCTATATCCATTGCCCTTGTCTTGCAGCAGTTAGTGGCTGAATCATATGTGATTCATCCATTATAAGAGACAGAGAGTCCATGTACAGAAACAAACAAGGAATGATTGTCTCACAGAAATGTCTGGGTGTCTTTGCAGTCTTTACAAATGTCCAGGGGAGGACAGAAGCATAAAATGCGGTAAATGGCATTTTGGTTAAAAGGAAAGTCAGATACAAGTTTTATGATGACAATTCAGGCCTCAGGGATCTTGGTCTGTGACAGTGGAGAGACATTCTCCAATCTTGTGGCTTGTCATTTGAAGTCTTGTGCCATGCCAAGAAGAAAGTTTTTTTTTTTTTGTTTTTTTTTGATAAGATAGATGTCAAATCAAATCAAATGTATTTGTATAGCGCCAAATCACAACAAAAGTAATCTCAGGACACTTTACAAAGTAAGGTCTAGACCTTACTGTTATCAATATTATTACATAGGGAAAACCCAACAAATCCCCCTTGAACAAGCACTTGGCGACAGTGGGGAGGAAAAACTCCCTTGTGAAGATGTGAATCCATAAAACCACTGACATATACAGCAAGTTCAAAATAGTTCTTTAATGATGGGCAAGAGGGAGATAAACTTGTAAAGAATTTTTTTAAAAGTAACCAAAATAGTTAAAACATTCAGTCAGCAGTTGTCTTAAAATGTTTGTTTTGCCTCATTTAGAGATATTGACTTAACTGAAACCACTTTAAAGGAATAGTTTGGCATTTTTGACAGTATGATTATTTATTCTCATGCTAAATGATTAATTTTATTGATATTTATCCTATGCTATTACTTGCACATCTTAAATATAACACTGTACCTCAGACTTTAGAATAGAGATTTTAGACCTGACAAAGAAAAAAGGCTTGAGGGCCATTTCTATTCAGTCCGCTCTCTTCATTTCTTCTCTCTCTCTCTCTCACTCCCTCTATGACCCACCCAGAAGAAATCAGAAATGAAAGTGGTTCATGAGTAGTGACAGTTACAGCACTCAATGTTTTATGTCCTCTCCCTGCCCTGCCCTCCTCTCCTATTCCCATTTCCTCAGCCCTTGATCACCTTCCTTCAGTCTCCTTTGTTCTCTTTCCAGCTCTTCTGTCTCCTCCACTCCTGTTGTCATCTTTATATCTCTAGAATGTTGCAGAGTTTTACATTTTTTATGTTTTGATTTTGTGTTCCCTCTGTGACTCTTAGCTCTCTTCAGATAAATACAGCGGAAAATTTGTCTAATCTCAGAGTTCGCTTCATGATTTTCTTCTCGACAGACCACCTAAACTGACAGACTGATTCTAAACATGGCGCCCACCGAGGCGGACGTGTTTGCGTGTTCCACTGTCGAATGCTGGCTTTTTCTTGATTTTCTTATTTTTTGTGTGTTTTTTTTACTTTTTCTGCAGTGCACAAATGTCATGCACTGCTAACATACAACAGACAGGCATTGCTGGATATTGCCAACTCACAAAGCCACTGGGAATTTACTGGTTTCATACCGCCAGAGCTAGAAGTCATTGCCCGCTCCCACAACAGCAAATGCAACAACAACAACAACGAGGACAACCACCATCACCCTCAGGGATTCCCCTGAGCACCAGGCACAAGCAAGCAGGCTGAAATCAGGAGAGCGGCCCGGAAATGGAGACGTAAGCGGGGCAAACGAGGGGGACTCCATGCTAGAATAAAAGCTTGCGCTACCCGACCGCCATTACCCAGCCTCTTCCTAGCTAACATACAGTCTCGAAAACAAACTGGATGAGCTAAGGGCTAGGATTACAGCACAACGGGAAATCAGAGAATGCTGTGCTCTAATTCTCACTGAGACTTGGCTTTCTGACAGAGTCCCAGACTCCCCGATTCAGCTACAAGCACACACTGTACATCGAGGTGATCACACTGCTGCTTCGGGGAAGGTAAAAGGAGGTGGTGTGTTTATCAATAACTCGTGGTGTGGAGATGTACAGACTGTTTATAAGCACTGTTCACCAGACATAGAGTTTTTATTACTGAAATGCCGGCCCTATTATCTAGCAAGAGAGCATAGTGCTGTGTTTCTTGCTGCTGTGTATGTTAGCCCAAGAGCTAATCCCTCTGCGGCTCTCAGCAAACTCTATGATGTCATCAGCGCGCTAGAGACAGCTCACCCCGATGCTGTATTTATCACTGCAGACGACTTTAACCAGTGCAATTTAAAGACTGTACTCCCCAAATATTACCAACATGTGAACATTTCCCACTCTGGGCAAGAACACTCTGGATCATGTTTACAGTAACATACGGGATGCATACAGGGCTGCACCCCACCCCCACCTTGGACACTCAGACCACATTTCTTTGTTCCTGTATCCAGCCTACAGACAAAGACTGAAACAAACAAACCCTGTCGCCAAGCAAATTAAACTCTGGACCCCAGAGACTGAAGGCACCCTGCAGGACTGTTTCGCCCAGACAGACTGGGATGTGTTTAAAGCTGCAGCCACCTCAGAGGACTTTTCTGTCAGTGTACAGGACTATGCTGAGTATGTGACTGGATACATTAGTATCTGTATTGACAACATTGTGCCCACCATACAAGTCAGGAGGTTCCCCAACCAGAAGCCCTGGATAAACAGTCAGGTA
>NW_018128282.1:280747-281071 GCF_001952655.1 Monopterus albus
CTGGCTCCTGGACCTTCTGACTGGCAGGCCCCAGACTGTCAGGATTGGCAATAGGACTTCAGCCAGCATTGTTACAAACACTGGCATCCCACAGGGATGTGTCCTCAGTCCCATCCTCTACACCTTGTTCACCCACGACTGTGTTGTCTCCCACAAAGACAATATCATCCTCAAGTTCACGCTGTAGAACACATGTCAAACTCAAAGCCGCGGGCCACATCTGGCCCGCAAGATCACTTTATATATCTTTTTTTAATGGCCCGGCAATATGAAGCGCCAATAACACACAAACTACAAATCCCATAATGCAGCACAACAGCTGAC
>NW_018128282.1:285894-301309 GCF_001952655.1 Monopterus albus
AGGATTTTGGAAATAAATGGGAGATTGGATATTGGTTCCAGAATTTTAGTGACACCTGGGTCAAGAGTAGGCTTTTTGAGTAAAGGTTTAATTGCTGCAACCTTAAAAGCCTGTGGAACATAACCTGTTAATAGAGAGAGGTTAATCAGATCTAGTATAGATGTGTTGATTATGGAAAAGAAGTCTTTGAGCAGCCCGGTCAGGATGGGGTCCAGGAGACATGTTGATGATTTACTGTAGATGAAGCAATTGTTGAGGTCAACTCAGAGAGATCTATAGGAGAGAAGTAGTCCAAGTATAAATGAGGTCTGACAGATGTTTCTAAAGCTACAGTAGTAGATGGCACATCCATGAGAGCTGTGGGAGTGGTCCGACCAATTTTTTCTCTAATAGTTGTGATTTTATTTGTAAAGAAGCTCATGAAGTCATTGCTGCTGAGATCTAAGGGAATGTTAAGCTCAACAGCACTGTGGCTCTTTGTCAGCCTGGCTACAGTGCTGAAAAGAAACCTGGGGTTGTTCTTATTTTCCTCAATCAATGATGAATAAAATCCAGTTCTGGTACTATGAAGGGCTTTTTTATATGTTATTAAACTATCTTTCCAGGCTATGAAAAACTCTTCTGACTTAGTGGAGTGCCACCTCCTTTCCATTTTTCGTGATGCCTGCTTTAGGGAGCGGAGCTACAAGCTGTACCACGGGGCTAGCCTCCTCTGTTTCACTACCTTCTTTTTCAGAGGGGCAATGGTATCAAGTGTATTATTTGTATGGGAGTAAATTAAGGTGGCCTTCTTCCACTGTGTTGGCAAACGTTTTCTGGGCACCACCTAGACAGCCAGCGGTTGAATGACGACATGCAGCTAAACATGTCTTCACTGGTCACATTGGGTAGGGGTCCAGAAAGTCCGACATTGTTTTAGTGAAGTTACACACCGACTCAACAATACAAGAGCTCTTTCATCAATCAACACTAATAAACAAAACATTAAATACTGTATGAGTAATGATGGATAAATACAACCATTAGATGGTCAGAGGCCAAAGACACACGCTTCCCCAAATTATTGCACATTTACAAATCTCCACTTTGGGGCTAGAAATAAACATGTAGCTTTGGTTTTGCATGGTTTCACATTTAGCCAACATTAGGGCATTAATAATTTATTATTAAATAATGTGTCGCGGTATTGTTTTCAATGTAATACAGGACACAGATGATTTACAAATCACTATTCTCAGATTTAATTTAGATTTTACATACCGTCCCAACTTTTTCTGAATTAGGGCTGTATGGCGAACAGTACCTCTACCCCTTGGCACACTGGGATGGAAGTAACCTAACGTAATGAGACATAACAAGACACATCACCAATCTTACCATAAACCTGCAGCAACATCACTCTGTAACAGAGTGAGCAAATAACATGAATAGCTGTTGGTTTGGCTACAGTGTCATTTGTTTGTAAATATTTTAGCAAGACAGCTACTTGTAATAAGTAATACGGCGGGTCCATGGTCCAGCACAAGATGTGAACTAGAATATGGATCGGTAAGTGGATTGGCACTCTCGTTCTATATCTATTGAATGAATGATGTCAATATCGGACCCAGTGCTGATATAGGATCAGAATGGGCCAATCTCTAGCTGTGACCTCCCACCCCTGACTTTGGTCTTCTTTGATTGGTTAGCAGGTCTTGAACAAACACCTGTTGTCCTCGTGTATTCCACAGCTGTGACATTGTGTGAAGCCATTCAGACCTTGAGGTGTGCCTGTAACCTATTGGAAAACATTACTATTACTTGGCAATCACAATGATCAGCCATTTTTATTTTTGTATGTGATGCTTAATTTTCATTTTTGACTTTACTTCTGTCCCTGCCTCACCATGTCTTTACACTTTTTTTTCTAATGAGCCCAGTATACACACACCGAACCACATACCTGTTAATGTGCACACATAGTGACTGATCATTTTCATGCACAGCCAGGTATGACGTGGAAACCTGTAACTTCCCATGGTCCAGTGGGCCATATACTCACCCTTATGCTCATGTCCAGCTTATGACATAGCCTGCTGTCACTTTATCACCCCCTTGGTCTCCCTCAGCATATCCTTTTACCTCCTTTCTCGCCTGTGAAGCAAATGAGAGGCTAAGCTGAGGACATGAGATTAGCTAATATTCACCATCTGGCCATGTACATTTTCCAATAAGTTGGTGTCTGTATGTTTATTAGCACTGGGATCTGGGCTTCATCCCTCCACTGGGAATCATGTTTAAGATGTAGCTGCTTTTTGTCCAGCATTAGAACAAACTGGCCCTGGATACAGTATCTATCGTAAATGTCCTCATCAGATGACCTGCTGTTTTTGCAGCATCATACTTGCAGTGCAAACAGAGTCAGGGTTGATGTGGCACTCTCTAGTGGAGCAAGAAGTTACCTGGGTGTGTACAAGAAATGTTGTCGAGCAGTTTGTCCATGTGACCTCTCTTCAAAGGGATGAGCTTTGTCTGCTCCAATAAAACTGGTAAATTCACCTTTTATTAAATAGGTCATGTATTTTTTTTATTTATGAGAAGTATTATATCTCAGATTTCTACTGACCTCAATAGGTGCAGTTGCTCACTTTGTTAGGAAGGTCTATTAACTGTAAAAGAATCTCCTTGTGGGTTTAAAGGAGTGCTTCACTGATTTTTACTCATACATTTTAGTTTAACTATCCTGAGGAGCACTACTCAGTCTGTGAAGGTGGGTTTAAGAAGCTCTAATGAAACACACTATTGATTTACTTTATGAGAACTGTAGGGTGCAGTGGGTTTGAGCTTGACTCCCACAGGAGACTTATAATAAGGCTGTCTCTGTTTCTGCTGCATTGACTTTGGCCATTATTTTTTGAATGTGTCTTTTGTGAGTCCCACAACTTTATCGCAGTGCATGAATATTGGTTTTGTGTCCTACTACTTAAGAAATAAAATGTTTATACACTTATTACTGTAAATGGTATGAAAACAGCAAAATGCTGATACAAAAGCTTTCCTGTGTAACCCTGTGCATTGCGCAGTTTAGATTTGCAGATTGGCTGAAGATCATAACATGAGCTATAAATCAGTAAAAGAGAAGGAGGTGTCCAATCATTAGCAATATTTTGAATGTAGCTCTAAGTAATGAGTCATATGTTTTTTGGCCTCTGACATTTTAACAAACCTGTTTTGTTGGCTGTCTGAGCTCTGATTGTTCTGTTTGACCTGCTAACAAGTCTGGCACAGTTGATTTATGACATTATCTTTAGGGTTACACTGGAAAAGCTGTAAAATAGCTTCTGATTATCCTTTAAAAAGGCACAAAACCTGATTTAAAATTACTGAAAGGAAGTATTTGTCAGTCTAGAGCTGAATATTTGCAGTTTTGGCCAGCTCTTTTTGGGAAAGCATGAAGTTAGCATATGTTATGTTCCTTTATTGTAATGTACTGTGTTATTTTGCTTATGCAGTGTAATAATGTGTTGTGTGCTCTGAATCAAAGGCATCTGAAGCACCTCTCTCCCCTCTGCCCTCTCCCCTAAGACCAGATGGTGTCTCTTTAGGCCTCCTAATGAATATTGTTATGAGAGGTCTTGGTTAACAACAGGGGCGTACACAGGCTGAGCCAGAGACTCCCAAAATTTGCACATTGTAAAGGTCTGCATTGAGGATACTGTGTGTGGAAGGGGTTTATTTTTGAAGAAAAACTGAATGTTTGGAATTTAAAGAGCCAGGTCACTCTGAAACAAAGCTGTTTTCTTATGCACATAAGCTCCGATGTGTCCCATTATTGGTAAAGTGTCTTGCAGAAATGAATATGGATTAGGACTTGGTGAGTATGAATTAGTTGCCTGAGTGATGCCACCCTGAAGATACTTCAAAATTTGACTGAAGTAAAGACATGGTATTAAAAGAATTGCAATAGAGTAAAATTTAAAGAAAAAATATGATGGGTGGAGGGAAAACAAATGTCAGGAAAGAGGGAGCATAGGGTGAAGAGATGGGCAGGTTAAGATACTGGCAAATTTAATCATCTGGCCTGGCTCCCATGTCTAAAGTTGCTCTCCAGAAGGACTCAGCTTACTCCAGCCCACACTCACCTTGCAACTGATTCACTGCCAGCACCCTGGGCTGGTCCGTCTGACCCTGGACACTATTGGAGGAGACTTCCTTACTGGAGAACTTAGTTTCCCCATCTTTATTTTCAAGTGCCAGGTTGAAAATGTGTTGGTGCAATGTGAGTAAAATTTTCACTGTGATGACGCAACCTTTACTGTCAAATGTAGCCTCTGTAGCCCTTAAATAATATGACAGAGTAAACCAAATTCTTTTTTTGACAACGAAGTGGGGATCGCAATGGAGAGAGCCAGGGTGAGTGCCAAACAGAGGAGGGAGAGAGAGAGCAGAGGGGGAAGGGAGGAGGGTATGAGGCCCAGGGATAAGGCAGCTGGGACAGGCTGCTTTGGCTGAAAGCAGATCTCATTGTGTACTTGTCCTTCCTGATTTACTCAGACACTCTGCCGGAGGAGGAGAGAGCTTCTCACTGACAGCAGGCCATCACGGACACTAACAGACAAACGGCTATTCAGAGCATCTATATCTTCTTTGTCAAAGAAACTGATTTTATCACCACTGACAGAAGAAGGAATTGTTGGACACTGTTTTCTTTCATTATTTAAGACTAGATTTTGTATATGCAATGGCACTGGTGTAGGCATGGTGGTCTACTTGACGAAGCGCATCCACTCCCTGCTGTCTGTCTTCAAAAAGAAGGGTGAGTGCTGACTCACATGGTGGAGTTATGGCAGACTGTAGCTCTGACTTTAGAAGTGAATGCTGGTTTATATGACAGTAGTGCTCTAAACTTTCTTGAGTTAGCTGACTTGATTGCATTTTTGAGGCTTTGAGGTGATGGAATGGTCATGTGCTTTTATTTTAGTGTAAAGATGTGGTGATAACTGCAGATTTGTTGTGCTGGTTGTTGCCTCCGTTTCACCCAAGCATACACTGGTACGCAGTACTGGTACGAAGGCAATTCGGGGGTCCTCTCTAAGGGACTTAGGGTTGAAGGCAATTCGGGGGTCCTCTCTAAGGAGGTAAAGGGCTTAACTGACTTTGATCATCTTAATCAACCAAAATCCCTAAACCTCCTACAGGGGTCTGGCAGAATCCCAGAGATGGCTGCTTCCCCAGTTCATAACAACTGATAGTTACAGCACCTTATATGTAAGTTATATATACACTCACCAGCCACTTTATTAGGTACACCTGTACAATTGTATGTATTTCAGTGCAGCACTTCCACCTTAACATCTGTGTTTATGAAGCTCAAAATGTTTTAGTTTTTGGTGAAATTGTCATAAATGTATAAATCCAATTATATGTTTATTATTGATGTCACAGTTAAAGGTGGTGTTCTACCAGACTACATTATATTCAGGGGTATTCCTAATATTCTGACCCTCTCATGTATGTAGCTGGGGAGGACAAAAATATAGAGACACCTCTAAATATAATGTAGTCGAGTACAACATCACCTTTGTTGAATTGCTAGTATAGTGAAGGACCCTGGACTTCCCCTCAATTCTTTGGATTGCATCAGTCACTCCTAGGTTGACAATAACCTGAGATTTCCCACAGCCACACACAGGGCAGTGCTTTGTCTCTAGGGTGCCTCACCTGTGTGAATCCAGGAGGATAGGGGTGGAAGTGTCTGTTACCTTAGACACATAAACGTGTACTGTATGTACATTCACAGTTGCACAGTGTTATCTAACCAGGTGAGACTGAGAGCCACAGTGCTGAAAGTGACAAAGGAGGGAAAGCAGACCTCTCACATTGACCTTTGTTTAGCTAAAGGAACAGACACTTTACATGAATCTCTAGGTCCTGCTCTTGACATGAAACCTGTTATGTTATACTAATGTATGGTGGTAGGTTCCCAAATGATACATAATAAAGCATAGTATATTGTTTTCACCAAATGGTTAGAGCATTGCATTTCTACAAAACCCAACACCATGTTTTAATATAACTGAATTAAAGCTGCCTGGAGCAGCACCAGTTGGCCTTGCTAGCTTTCCCCATATTGAATGTTGTGCAATGAGTACAAATATTTACATTTATTTTTGTTCAGTCTCCATTGTTTTTGTCTGTCCTTTGACAGTGGGTACAATAATCTCTAAAGGAGAGCCACACAGGAGGTCCTGCAGCAGGGGGTCCAGTGGTATCTTTACATATGGACACTCCAGATTATTTAATCCCCCATGGACTAGTGAGGAAGAGAGATATTGCAGACATTAGCCAGACAAGAATTTACTGTTCATGGCCAAACCAGGATGTCCGTCTATCAGATTATTAGGATATGAAGTGTTCATAGCGTCAAAGGTGCAGCAATTAAGAGATGCACAATCATGCCAGGTGGAGGTACAGAGGATTCACTGTAAAGCTGATATATGTTTTGGCAAATGGACATCTGATGACTGTGTGTGTTGATGTTTGTATCATAAGAGAACAAGGAAATAGCAGTAAAAGTATTGGAAAGCTGCTGAATTTCTGTATTAAGGTTTTGGTTGAAGAAGCAAAAAAGTACAATAATAGCATGTGTTTACATGGCATTGATTCCATCTTATTCAGTGAAATTACTACACTCCCCCTTGAAGTGCAAGTTCAAGGACATACTGTATATATCAGTTATATTTGTCTTTTGTTTTCCCTTCCAAATCTGTCCACCAACCACTTCTTTCTCCTGCATTCCAACAGTTGGTCCAAGGGGTAATGAAGACCAGAAGAGGTTGACGGTCCACTACACGACCTCTCAGCACTACCAGGACAATGTTTTCATTGAGGGCAACAGGCCACAGTACCTGGAGGACCTGCACACTGAAGCTCAGGAGGGACTCAAGATACTACAGCAGGAAGGTCAAACACATCCAGCTCATCTATACAGTGCATATGAAAACATGTATTCATAATGTGTACTCTTGCTAGCATATATTTGTGTGTTTTTGTCACACTTTATATAGCAAATACAATCAAAATAATTAAATTGTGTTGATGGCCATTGTAGTTTGTCCATCGTTTTATTTATGATTGCATCCCTAAATTTGGATACTATATATACATAATTATGGATTCCAAGTGTATGCTGTGTCTTAACCTTGTCAGTTTGGTTTACACAGAACACATGAATGGAGTGAATTTTCCTGATGATGAGAGCATTACTGTAAGTCCACCGGCCCTCTGTAGATCATATTTCCTGTCGTTCTGACACACTAACAACAGTACCAAACTAAATGCCACCGTGTGTGTATCTGTGTGCGTGTGTGTATCCCCTGTAGTCCACAGACACTCTCCGTCCAGACCAAGATATCAGCTCCAAGGACAGAGGTGGCTCTCCATCAAGATCCATTGACGGGAATACTGATACTACAGTAACTTCTGTTCTGTCCACAAGGCCTGTGATCACACGCCAAGGTAAGCAACAGTGCCTGAGTTTACAGTAATTTGTCAAAGGCATGTACTTTAGCATGCACATCTCATTCCCATCTGCTTGGTGCTTCTGCAGTTATGATGTGAAATCAAAGGAACTTGACACGCATGCACACATAGCTAATGCTTTTTAAGGTTACTCCAAAGTATCTGAAGACATTAATATGGCTGCTTCTGCATATCACATCTGAAAGGCAAAGCTTGCCATTTTGCCTGTGAGTGTGTGCACACAGTGTGATTCATGTTCTGATCGTATTTCACACATCCTTTTTAAAGCGCTCAGGAAAAGCCAGTTCATCAATATACTTTACTGTTTCAGTGCATTACAGTGCATTGCTCCTGTTATTTCACTACTGTTATTTTGTGCTGCTGTTTCTTTGCAAAAACACTCCTTCTCAAATTCAGTTACTGTAATGAGGTAGTTTTCCCTCCATCTCTCAGGTTCTACATTCAAGCCCTTGAACCCAGTGAAAAGATTAGAAAAGGGCAAGAAGAGGAGCAGAAGGACCACCATCATGGGCATCCCCAACCATGTCCAGAAAGAACTTGGTATGTCCTTCAGCATCATCCTTGCTTATTACAGTGTAGCCCTGGTAGTAAACATGTTATTGACATGATCCACCACCTTTCCAGTGGTGCACAGAAGCTCCACCTTCCAGCCACTTGTTACTACCCAGCTCTCTAATCATGACGAACAAGTCAGTGACAGTCAATCAGGTGTTGTTATCATTCTTACGGTTGATGGAGGGACTCCAGTAGCAAATAAGGAGGGAGCAAGAGTGCACCTTTCAGAACTGGAGGTAAAATGTGTTCACTCAATCATTTTAATCTAAAATGTAGGCTTTGTGCTTTTTTCACTGATGAATATTCTCCACTCATAAGCTGGAATCTGGAGATGAGCAACTGCTGTGGAAGAAACTACAGGCAGTGTACCAAGATGAGCCATCCTTCAACCACCAAGGTTCTGGTGCCCATCTCTGCTCCACATCCACCCTGAGACCCAAGTCTGTTGCTGTCCCTGGAATGACCGCTTCATCTTCCTTCTGCCCTACAACAGTGCTTAGCTTCTTCCAGGAACCCCAGGTCAGAAGGAAATCAGACTGTTACTTCAGGAAATGTTTTCAAACTTCAGGATTCAATCTGGTCCTGTCCTAACCATTTTTAATATTTAAATGTGAAATTCCTATTTGGTTTTTTTCCCTAGGGCCCAGTCATGTCCATATCTCCTCAAGCAACCTACTTGTCTACGATTATCCCAAATGCGGTCTTGCCAGCTTCAGTTGAAGTCATCGAGATTAATCGCAGCAGCAGCCATATTCATTGCAGCAGTGTTCGCCCTGTAAGCAAAAGCAGCCTGGCATCTGGGGACTCATCAGTCGACTCTTTGCTTGTCAGAAGATCTGATGGTGACAGTTCCCAGAGTGACCATTTACAAAACAACCCCACACCGATGTCCACATCAGCTTCAGGATCAAACTGGGGCGAGTCACAGTCTTCAAAGACCCTTGTTTCAAACTCACCCATTTCCTCTAAGGGGAGCATATGCTCCCAAAGGGTGGGTCTGGATGGGGACCAAGACCTTGTCAGTCTAGATAGCTCAGTTAGCATGATTAGCAGCCCGAGCAGTAAAAGTAAAAATGTTGTTACAGGACCAGGGTCTGAGTCTGGTGTGTCAGGGTCAGTAACTGCTGGGGAAGAGGCAAAGGACAGGCGCAACTTCACTCGTAATCTTTCGATTATGAAAACCAAGCAACCCCCAGCACCTCCAAGGAGAACAAACTCTCTACATAGTAATAACATCAGGAGCAACTCCAGGGTTCTGCTGGATTGCAATGACTTTGTGTCCAGACAGGCTGCAACTGCTATAGAAAATATTGTAGGAAAGGATGAGATTAATATGGCTGCTACAGATATCAGTCTGCTCCTCATTTCTGGATCAAACACTGCAGTGTCCAGCTCTGCAGATGCTTCCTCCAGTCTTGTAAGCCCCACACAGGCCTCCTCCGTTATGGCTGGAGGAAAAACACAGCCACAGCCAGAATCCAGCAACTCTTCCCCACAGAAAACTCCCTCAGACAGGGGAAAATTTGAACGGACCATGTCCCCTTCCAGTGGCTACTCCAGTCAGAGTGGAACTCCGACACTTTCCCCAAAAGAGATCTCCCCACCCTCCCCAAACAAACAGAGGAAGAAACCAGCCAAACCAGAGAGATCAATGTCTCGGGCATCATCCACAGCAGCTTCTCCTTCCTCCTCTCTTACATCTCTCTCATCTGGAACCTCTGAGTATGTCAGTACAGATATCTCCACACACAGTACCAGTCTGCCTCTGCAGGAATCTCCAACTGATACTGTCGCAAAAGAATTCACTACAAATTATTTCACAACTTTGAGAGAAGAATTCAAAGAGCTGATGGATATCCCACCACCTCCAAAAGTCAAAGCACCATGCCCTCCTCCTCCAGAGACATGGGTCCACAACAGACACACTTTTGAGCTTCTGTGTGGGACTTGCCCCAACATCGGTAGAGTAAACCAGAAACCAGCACAGACAGAGGGCAGTACAGTTAAACAGAAAGGGACAGGAACCCAGACTGAAGTTAGCAAAGAGATGCAAGTTTTAGTTGAAAAGCAGACACCTAGAGAAAATTCACCCTTAGAGTTGTCAGAAAGCAAAGCAAAGCCAGAGACATCATTAGCAACAGGTCTTGAAGGTGTCCACAAGGAGCTGGAGGGTAGGGAATGTCCACATACCCAACAAGAGAGAGTGGAAACAAGTGCAGACCTTCAGGGACAAGAGCAGAAATGTACCCATGTAGTAAAGGACCTTGTGAATCCAGAGAGAACTCCAAAGAAAGATCGCCCTCCTGTCATGAAGAAGCCTATCACAGTACTGCACAGAGAAGAGCTGGTGTCAACACAGGGCTCAGTGGAAACAAGTTGTGCTGCTACAATAGAAGTTCATTTACCTGTTGACAACAATACAACCTCTTCAGAGAATGAGGTTACGCTTTTAGATGATAAAAGTGAAGTCACATCCATGCAGAGGGTACAGGAGGAGATGCATGTTGTAGAGTCTTGCTGGCCACCTCCACCACCTCCTTTGGAAGGGGACTCGGTCTTTGATGGTGGGGATGAGATAGACTTTCCTCCTCCTCCACCCTTTGTGGCAGATGGTGTTCTAGATGTGATGGACAGTTTTATGACAAAGCTGGATGTCTTAAAAAGGCCAACGGAAGATGAACAGATAGTTGTGGATTCAAGTGAAGCTGGGGCGTCTGTACATGGACAAATTCCAGATTTACCACCTGCTGTGCCACAATCATCTGTAAATGCAAACAAACCAGAGGGTGTCTTGCAAGTTTTAAATGCTAACATTACTGATGAGATTTCTTGCCAACCACTGCAAAATGTTTCAGACAGTATCCCACCTCCTCCAGTGGAAGCACCTCCTTTGCCACCTATTACAAGAGCAGAAAATCCAGTAATCATCTCAGCTTTAGTTCCTTCCCACGGTTTCCTGAGGCGAGGCTCTCTGAAAACTGAAGATCAGACTCCCTCCAAGCTTCCCATCAGTACCCAGCTTGAAGCTCCAATTATACTCCCAGTAGCACCTTCTCTGTCAGCAGATAATTTAACCCATGGTGTTCATTTCAGAAGGCAGCCCAGTGAAGCAAACCGAGATGCCAGGAGCAAGGAGCTTCAGTCCCGCCACAAAAGTGCACTCATTCCTAAAGAGGATGCCCACATACCTCTTGTCACCCCCTCCCTGCTTCAGATGGTTCGTCTCAAATCAGTCAATATGACTGATGATCAGGTGAAAGCTCTCTCAGAGGACAAGCCAACGAATGAAGGAGCTCCAGTTCAGGAGAACTGCCCAGTCTCAATCCCAGGACCTCAAAACATCCCACAAAAGCCAATCCGAAAGTCTCTGTCTCTAAAGTCACCACCCCAGACAGTAAAAACATCATCTGTGACACTAAATACTCCTTCCATGCGCTTACAGGAAGCCATACGTATGAAGACTGCAGCCATGTCCTCGAGAGACAACCTTCCATCCAGACTGGGTGTGAGATCACCCATTTATAGTATTGAACCAGGAGCTGTGTCTTTGAAATCACCTGAAGGACATGACATGCACAAATCCCCAGCCTCTACTGCCAGCTTTATCTTCTCCAGGAGCACAAAAAAGGTTGTCATAGAGACTGCCTCATCTCTGGATGCTCAGGCAAGTCTGACACAAAGCTTAGCCACTGAGCTAATGCAGGTTTCTGACCAATCAAGGGGTGCTGCTTTCTCCAACAGTGGGGTGAAGTGTAACAAAATTCCTCCGCCAGTAGCTAAGAAGCCATCTCACAGTAGCATCAGTCCTTCACAGAATCATCCTGCTAATCCAGGAAAGATGGAACTCAGTCTTGAAGGCAGTGGAGTAACAGGACGAGTACAACATTTGAGTGGAATAACACCTCCTGACACAAGTAAGAGCATCTGCATTTTTGTACACATGATTTTCTGTCATAATCTTTGTGAGAGTAGGATTATCCATGTCTTCATAAGTGTGTTTCAGTGAGTGAGTAAACTCATTAACACCGATTCACTGCTAGCATAAATCAATACCTCAAATCCCATTCTTGTCATGAAAAAGCAGAATGCATATGCTACCATTACCATCATGTTTAACAGCTAAGCAGTTTAATGGTGCTTTAAAAAGCACATTTTGTGCTCTCTGTACCATCAAGAGAAAAGTGCACACACAAGCTCCCTCCCACACAGTATGCTTTGGTCAGCCTTAACCTGAAGCTCATGATCATGTCTCTGTAACTGAATTAGATTAGTACAGAATACTCATTACGTGTTCCCACAAGTGTATCATGTCAGTGCCATAATGTCCAACATCCTCTCGTTTCCCCCTCCCCAGCTACAAGAGTGACGACAGACACAATTGAAACACTGTTTTGAAAGAGCCTTGTGGTGATTAACCAAGGGACCAGACTGATGTCAGATGAACAAGCAAAGACTACAAACAAGTAAAAGGACAGCTCACAGCAAGGACCAACATTACTCAACTATGCGAGTGTTGTTGTGTTAAGTGTTCTCCAAAAGCCTTAGCCTGCACTGGCCTTCCTACATACAGTATTTATGCAAAAAAGGTATCACTCCCAATTTCTTGTGATAGCTTTATTCTGGAGTATTTTTCTAGGCTATAGTTTATCTCCTAATACAGCCCCTCAGGATGAAATGGTGTACATTGGCTGACACATACATGTTTGGCTGTGTGAGATCACCGCTGAGAGGATGAATTAGGTAGTGGTCACTGCAGCTCAGAGAATTTAAAGCTCTTTTTCCACATTTGTAATATAATAAATCATTTTCATGGGAATTTTAGTAGTTGTCAGAAAAGGCCGACAATGACACTTACTACAGAGCAAATCAGCATTTTATCACTTTATTAAAGATCTGAGTAAAATTAATTGTCCCACTTAGTTTCAGTCCTGTTTATCCTAGTGTAAATACATATATCTGGAATTATTTGAGAAAAAGGGATGCTGCATACTCTCTCATCACAACAGATGTTTTGTCAGTTAAGACGGAGGCACGTTTGTGAACTGTTAAGACTTAACAGAGAAAAGTCTCTGGTTACAGCAACTGCTGAAATATCAGTCAGATGTTTCTGCATAGTCTCTGCTTGGGTTTAGTAAACATCAGCCCAAAACAAACCATGAAGATTTTTTTAGGAAAACAGTATCCCAAGTTTGCTATTTATGTGTTTCCACTAGTAGCACTGTCAGTCACCTTTTCCTACCAAATATGAAATATTAAAAATCTATATCATTTGAAAACCACTTTTAGTGATACACTGGAGTAGACTTGGTGGGAGGTCAGTGTTTTTACTAAATGTTCTGGATCAAGTTTTTTGGGCCAAGCCTCAGCTCATCGCTATTTGCACACAATGCTTTTCCCAAGCAAAATCATTGGTGAATGAATTATACTGACTCTTAGTAATGGGTCCAAAGCAATATATAAATTTTGAAGAATTATGTACAGTTATCACTTATATAAATAAAATCAATGTATTGACAATGCTTTCCTGCTTTTGATCTTTAATAATGCAAAGACATCTAGTGCCCCATACATTGTTACTTAACATACCACTAGTTCTGCACATTTCTCACAAGACAAGAAAGTTTAATTCCTGCAGATGAAAGAATTCATTTATTTCATGTTAGAGATGATGCATTAATTGATTGCTGAGACAACTGTGAGATACTGATTTCTATACATTAGCCCCAGAACAACCGTCCCATAGTGTAAGAGAATTACATATTTAAACACATCTGATGTCTGAAACCGATGAAAATCTCTTATTGATTATGTTTAGCAGATTGGCCACCACCCTGACATTTCCAGTGAAGGCAAACAATATAGAAGGATGATTTTACCCAGGACAATTGCTGAAACATTAGGTCCCTTTTTAATCACCTAAAATTCCTTATCAGCTAATCCCATGAATGAGCAGCATTCAAGTAATCAATCCTGCTCTCTCTAAACAGGCCCAGCTATCTACAATTTGCACAGCATGTGTTGTATTTGTACATTGAAGTGCATTAGTACAACAGCTGGTAAACAAAAAGAAATCAATTAAATCATAGGTTGATTACATCATTTTTGTTGTGACTTGTGTTTATAGGAATGAGATATTTTTGCTAATAAAATCTAAGCGAGTCCAAAGCTTCTGAAACTTTTGGCCTCAATATTCCATCATTTTCCAAGAAACACCCAAATGAAGTTTGACATTGTTGCCATGGCAACTTGGTGACAGAAGCAGTCTTGTAACGTGGAGAGCAGGAGTAGCTTCGGCGGTGAATGTAATGCATGTGTAATTAACAAATATTGCCTCCTTTGAGTGTCTTGCATGTGATCTGTCCCAGTTTGGTCATCAGCTGCTTGTCCCTCCACTGAGCTACACACTCGTCTGAGATCTTCAGGTCGACCTGGAGATGGAACGAAACATGGCTGCAGTCATCATGTAGCATATCACCTGACAGATGGATGATATTACTCCAAGATGGCATTATTTACACATTAATCTACATTTTAAATTTTGAATTAAAAACACAACTGGTATAATTTGCTGTATTCCAAGTATAATGTATTACATTTTTACAGCATGTGGCTTAGTAAGTCATGACAGTGAGCCAGTGTGCACAATACCAGGTACCCAGCCAGATTACTGGAATAACCTGATGTCAGTTTATTATTTACACCTGTGCTTCTCTTGCTGTAACATTAAAATCAGATTGAAATGTACCTGAAGTTTCTCCCACACCTTCTTTGGATTGAGTCGATCATCGGGTTTACCTGTCTCATATCCCTCTACAAAGACCCATTCCCCTGGCAATGAACCCTCTGGAGGGTCCAGAGGTTCCACCCTCCTAGGATCCCCTTCACTACAAATCAGCCAGTCAGAGAAAGTGAAGAAATGAACAGCTAAGACTGAGGGGTCTAGCAGTATTTGTCGTTGTTGCAAAACAGAAAAAAAATACTCACACAGAGGCGCACAGCAGTAGGGCTTGAGACTCAATCCCTCGCATCTTCTGTGGTTTCAGATTGCACAGCACCAACACCATTCTGTCCAACAGGTCCTCCTGGGGAATGTAGGCCACCAGTCCGCTGACTACCGTCCTCGGCTCCGCCTCACCCACATCTATCTTCTCTACATACAGGGAATCAGCATCTGGGTGCTGAAAATAGTAAAGTAAATAAAAAACTGAAATAAAAGATATTTATCAGCTGATCAGACGTCATATGACCATCTCAATCTGCTACCTTGTCCACACTAATGACCTTGCCCACCCTGATGTCCAGTCTAGAGGGGGCCAGGTCATTGTCCCCTCCTCCTCCT